>NC_045455.1:94028468-94201822 GCF_002776525.5 Piliocolobus tephrosceles
TTTTTTTTTTTTTTTTTTTTGAGACGGAGTTTTTGTTCTTGTTGTCCAGGCTGGAGTATAGTGGCATGATCTTGGCTCCCTGCAACCTGTGCCACCGGAGTTCAAGCGATTCTCCTGCTTCAACCTCCTGAGTAGCTGGGATTACAGGTGCCTGCCACCGCGCCCAGCTAATTTTTTGTATTTTTAGTAGAGACAGGTTTCATCATGTTGGTCAGGCTGGTCTCGAACTCCTGACCTTGGGTGATCCACCGCCCCCCCCCCCACCCTTGGCCTCCCAAAGTGCAGGAATTAGAGGCGTGAGCCACCGCACCTGGCTGAAAACCTTATTTTCAAATAGTTATAGAACTAAAGGAATCATTTTTTTCAAGTTTACTGCTGACCAGAAAATTGGTATCAGTATATTGTGCCTGCTTAGTTCTGTGTTATTTTGTCGTATCTGCAGATTAATGTAACCAGTGCAGCAATTGAAACATTGAATTGTTCTATCACCTCAAAGATGTCCATTGTGTTCCCTCTTTATAGTCACACTCACTCCTGTCTACCCCCTTTCCCTCATTCCTGGCAAATCTGTTTTCCACCTCTATAATTCTGTTATTTTGAGAATTCTATATAAGTGGAATAATACAGTCTGTAACCTTTTGAGATTGGCTTTTTTTTTTTCACTTAGCATATGCCTTTGCGATCCATCCAAGTTGTGTGTATGAAGAGTTTGTTCCTTTCTATTGCTGAGTTTCATTTTTGGATGCACCAGTTTAACCCTATTGAAGACCATTTTTAGTGTTTCCAGCTTTTGGCTTTTACAAATAAAGATATTACAATGAAACACTTGTACAGGTTTTTGTGTAGACTAAGTTTTCGTTTCTCTGGGATAAATGCCTGGGGCGCAATTGTTAAGTTGTATGGTAAGTGTATATTTAGTTTTTTAAGAAGTTGCCAAACTATTTTCCAGAGTGGCTGTACCCTTTACATTCCCACCAGCAATAAATGAGAGATCTATTTTCTCTGCCTTCTCACCATCATAGGGTATTTTTACCATTTATTTTTTAGTGGTTCTAATGCATGTGTATTGATACCTCGTTGTGGTTTTAATCTGCATTTGTCTGATGGCTACTGATGTTGAACACTTTTCATGTGCTTATTGTCATCTATGTATTTTCTTTGGCGAAATGTCTCTATATCTTTTACTCATTTTCTTTTTGAAACGGAATTTTGCTCTTGTTGCCCAGGCTGGAGTGTAGTGGTGTGATCTCAGCTCACTGCCACCTCCACCTGCCTCAGCCTCCTGAGTAGCTGGGGTTACAGGCATGCACCATACCAGGCCAGTTTTTGTATTTTTAGTAGAGACGGAGTTTCACCATGTTGGCCAGTCTGGTTTTGAACTCCTGACCTCGTGATCTGCCTGCCTGAGCCTCCCAAAGTGCTGGGAGTACAGGCAAGAGCCACTGTACCTGACCAAATTATTTAATTCTTTGTAGGGACTGGATCCTGCTATGTTGTCCAGGCTGGTCTCGAACTCCTGGGCTCAAACAATCCTCCAGCCTTGGTCTCCCAATGTGCTGGGATTACCATTGTGAGCCAGTGAAGCCGGCCAACGTATATTTTTAAAGTTATGTATCTATGTAGGCGTCATGTATTTATGATCCCTAAATTAACCTTTTCAAGTACGAATCCTCTAGGACAGAGATGGACACACTTTTTCTGTAAAGGGCCAGATAGTAAATATTGTAGGCTTGCAGGCCACATATGGTGTCTGTCAAAAAAAAAAGTTTTTTTTTAAACAGCCTCTCTAAAAATGTAAAAACCATTTTTAGCTCTAAGGCAGTACAGAAACAAGTCTCAGACCTGATTTGGCTTGTGAGCATTAGTTTGTCATCTCTTCCTCTATGGAAGGATTGGTGCTTTCTTTAGGGGAAGGCAGGTATAAGCAGGTAGAGTTTTGTATCAGAGTGCCGGTAAGGGGAGGAAGGGAAAAGCTGAGGGAAGGGAAGGGGAAAAAGAGACGGGAAGGGGAGGGGGGGGAGGGGACACTGTGAAGGAGGAGGTGAGTAAGCGGAAAGAGGAGGAGAACACTGAGGGGAGGGAAGGAGACGGGTGAGGGGTGAAAAGAGAAAGGAAAAAGACCACATGCCTGGAAAAAGAGGAGGGGGCTGAGGAGGGAAGTTCATTGAGAAGCTAGTATATACATGTCCCTTCATTTATGCATGTATATATGTATGTATGTATGTATGTATTTATTTTTGAGACCGTGTCTTGCTCTGTCTCCAGGCTGGAGTGCAATGACACGATCTTGGCTCACTGCAGCCTCTGCCTCCTGGATTCAAGCGATTCTCCTGCCTCAGCCTCCTGAATAGCTGGGATTACAGGTGCGCGTCACAATGCTCAGCTGATTTTTGTTTTTTTGTTTTTTGTTTTTGTTTTTGGTAGATATGGGGTTTCTCCGTGTTGGCCAGGATGGTCTCGATCTCTTGACCTCGTGTTCTGCTCTCTTTGGCCTCCCAAAGTGCTGGGATTACAGGCATGAGCCACCGCACCCAGCCTTTCCCTTCCTTTAGTAAAAATACTGTGAACCATCTGAGTTGTGTTCTTAGGTTAGATATTTATTTATTTATTTATTTGTTTAATTTTGAGATGGAGTCTTGCTCTATTGCCCAGGCTGGAGTGCAGTGGCACAATCTCTGCTCACTGCAACCCTCACCTCCCAGGTTCAAGCGATTCTCCTGCCTTGGCCACTGGAGTAGCTGGTGTTACAGACATGCGCCACCACACCCGGCTAATTTTTGCATTTTTGGTAGAGATGGGGTTTCACCATGTTGGCCAGGCTGGTCTTGAACTCCTGACCGCAAGTGATCTGCCTGCCTTGGGTCCTAAAATGCTAGGATTATAGGTGTGAAAAACCACGCCCGAACTTGTTTTTCTTTTTGTTTTGTTTTTCTTTGCTTTTGCATTGGCTAGCCATTCCGGTACAATATTGATTAGAAACATTATTGATGAGTCTTGTCTTGCTTATGAATATACTTAATATGCTTTTTAAATTTTGTCATGAACCTGTGATATTTGCTATTGATTAAAAAAATATATATATATTTTAAAAATTATTCCCACCTCAAAATTATCAACATATTCTTCAATATCTCACTACAGTTCTTCAAATAAGTTTAATGTTTTTCTTTTCAAATTTAGGTCTTTAACACAACTTGATCAAATTTTGTGTGTGGTATGAAATAGTTAATCTTGTTAACCTACAAGAAAGGAGCTGAGGCAAAATTAATATACGCAGAGATTATTTAGGCCAAGCTTGAGGACTGCAACCTAGGAACATGAATTCAAGCTGCTTTTGACACACATGCTGATGAGCAGTAGTTACAAGCAGTTTTTTGTTTTTGTTTTTTCTTGTTTTGAGTTGGAATCTCCCTCTGTCGCCCAAGCTGGAATGCACTGGCACGATCTCGGCTCACTGCAACCTCCACCTCCCGGGTTCAAGTGATTCTCCTGCCTCAGCCTCCTGACTAACTGGGATTACAGGCGCTCACCACCACGCTCACCTAATTTTTTGTATTTTTTTTTTTTTTTTTTTTGAGGCGGAGTCTCGCTCTGTCGCCTGGACTGGAGTGCGTGGCCGGATCTCAGCTCACTGCAAGCTCTGCCTCCCAGGTTTGCACCATTCTCCTGCCTCAGCCTCCCGAGTAGCTGGGACTACAGGCACCCGCCACCTCGCCCGGCTAGTTTTTTTTGTATTTTTAGTAGAGACGGGGTTTCACTGTGTTAGCCAGGATGGTCTCGATCTCCTGACCTCGTGATCCGCCCGTCTCGGCCTCCCAAAGTGCTGGGATTACAGGCTTGAGCCACCGCGCCCGGCATTTTTTGTATTTTTAATAGAGCCGAGGTTTCAGTATGTTGGCCTGGCTGGTCTCAAACTCCTGACCTCAGGTGACCCGCCTGCCTCGGCCTCCCAAAGTGCTGGGAGTATAAGTATGAGCCACCACGCCTGGCCACAAGTGGATTTTTAAAGGGGAAAAAGGGGGCAGGGAGTGGGCTGATACAAAGTTGCTTGTCAGGAATTCTCATTGGTTTACAGAAATAACATTGATTAATGATTGGCTCTACATGGTTAAGCTATATAGGGTGAGAGTTGCAATGTCCTGGTGGCACTGTTAGGTTAATTTATATCTACTTGTGGCAACAGCAAGCAGTTTCAAAAGACATCCTACATACTTCTAGTGGGAAGTAGAATGTGATTGCTGTCTCATTTTAATGTCTCTCTGGGATTCACATTCCTCAGATAAGAGCTCTTTTCTTTTCTCAATCACGTTTGAATTTTTTTTCTCCGTATGAAAAGCCAGTGGGTATTATAATAATAATAATAATAATAATAATAATAATAATAATAATAATAATAATACTAGTGCAGCACACCAACATGGCACGAGTATACATATGTAACAAACCTACACATTATGCACATGTACCCTAGAACTTAAAGTATAATAATAATAATAATAATAATAATAGAAAAGCCAGTGGTTGGCTGGGCTCAGTGGCTCACACTTGTAATCCCAGCACTTTGGGAGGCAGAAGTGGGCAGATCACCTGAGGTCGGCAGTTCGAGACCAGTCTGACCAACGTGGAGAAACCCCTTCACTACTAAAAATACAAAATTAGGCCGGGCGCGGTGGCTCACGCCTGTAATCCCAGCACTTTGGAAGGCCAAGGCGGGCGGATCACCTGTAGTCCTGGCTATTCGGGAGGCTGAGGCAGGAGAATCCCTTGAACTTGGGAGGTGGAGGTTGCAGTGAGCCGAGATCACACCGCTGCACTCCAGCCTGGGCGACACAGCGAGACTCCATCTCAAAAAAAAAAGGAAAAAAGACAAAAGTCAGTGGTCTCAGTGCTTTTCGGTGAATTGCTTATCCTTTATTCATTGATTTGTAATTCCTTTTCTACAATGTATCAAAGTTGCATATCTATATATATCTATTTGTATCTGTTTGGGCTCTTCTTTTTTTAAGAGATGGGGTTTCCCTATATCACCCAGCCTGGTCTCAAATTCCTGGGCTTAAGTGATCCTTCCACCTCAACTTCCTAAGTAGTCAGGATTACAAGTGTGAACTACCATATCTGTAGGGACTTTTTTTTTTTTTTTTTTTTAAGACGGAGTCTCGCTCTGTCTCCCAGGCTGGAGTGCAGTGGCATGATCTTGGCTCACTTCAACGTCTGCCTCCTGGCTTAAGTGATTCTCCTGTCTCAGCCTCCTGAGTAACTGGGATTACAGGTAGGCAACACCATGCCCGGCTAATTTTTGTATTTTTGATAGATACGGGGTTTTGCCATGTTGGCCAGGCTGGTCTGAAACTCCTGACCTCGGGTGATCCACCCGCCTCGGCCTCACAAAGTGATGGGATTAGAGGCATGAGCCACTGTGCCCGGCCACAGGACATTTTTGTGGTGTGCCATTGATCTATCCCTGTGCCCAACCATGGGACCTTAATCATCTCTCTCTCTCACTTTGTAACTATCATAAAAGTTTTCAGGTGTTCCATAAGGCTAACTATATTTATACTGTCGTATAGCAGATCTTTAGAACTTTTTAATCTTGCAAAACTGAAATTCTATGTTCATTGAACAACCCACATTTTCCCCTCCCTTCAGCCCCTGGTTATCACCACTCCACTTTCTCTTTCTATGAATTTGACTACATTAAATACTTCATGTAAGTGGAATCATAGTAGTTGTCTTTTCCGGCCAGGCACGGTGGCTCACGCCTGTAATCCCAGCACTTTGGGAGCTGAGGCAGGAGAGTTCGAGACCACTGTGGGGCAACATAGCGAGACCTCATGTTTACAAAAAAAAAAAATATTTCTAAAAATTAGCTGGGTGTGGTAGTGTGTGCCTGTAGTCTCAGCTACTCAAGAGGCTGAGGTGAAAGGTTCGCTTGAGTGCAGGAGGCTGAGGCTGCAGCGAGCTCAGACAGCACCGTTGCACTCCAGCCACTCCTCTCCAAAAGAAGTATTTGTCTTTTTGTGATTGCCTTATTTCACTCAGCAGAATGTCCTCAACGCTGCTCTATGTTGTAGCATATGTCAGAATTTCCTTCCCTTTCAAGGCTGAATACCATTCCTTTGTATGTATATCCTACATTTTGTTTATCTGTTCATTGTGGATGGAGATTTGGGTTGTGTCCACCTCTTGGCTATTGTAAATAACACTTCTATAACATGAGTGTTCAGATATCTCTGTGATTACTGGGTTTCAATTCTTCTAGATATATACTCAGAAATGGAATTGCTGGATCATATGGTAATTTTATTTTTAATTTATTGGAACTTTTTTGTTTGTTTGTTTTGAGATGGAGTTTCGCTCTTGTTGCACAGGTTGCAGTGCAGTGGCGCGATCTTGGCTCACTACTACCTCTGCCTCCCAGATTCAAGCGATTCTCCTGCCTCAGCCTCCCGAGTAGCTGGGATTACAGGCATGCACCACCACACCCGGCTAATTTTGTATATTTAGTAGAGACAGGGTTTCTCCATGTTGGTCAGGCTGATCTCAAACTCCTGACCTCAGGCGATCCACCCGCCTTGGACTCCCAAAGTACTGGGATTACAGGCATGAGCCACCATGCCCAGCAATTTATTGAAACTTTCATACTGTTTTCTATAGTGGCTGTGCTGTTTTATATTCCCACCAACAGTGCTATTTGTTATAACTTTTTAGTAAATTCCCTTTATTTGGTTAAAGGACTTCTTTTATAGCTTAGTTGCTAATCTTTTCTTTATCTGGAGTAGGTCTTAAATGTTTTCAAGTACTTCTTCCACATTTATTGAGATTATAGATTATAATATGCTTTTCCCCTTAAACGTGTTATATATTTAATTATATTAACAGATTTTACATATTAAACATTTTTTTAATATCTGAGGTAATCTCAAGTAGTTATGATATGTTTGTGTATTTTTTAAATATGTTGCTATATTTGAAGTACTTTTTGTTTTTTAAATTCTTCTTGTCCCATTTTGGTATCAAAGGTATAATACTGGCCAGGTGCAGTGGCTCACACCTGTAATCCTAGCACTTTGGGAGGCTGAGGCAGGCGGACCAGTTGAGGTCAGGAGTTCCAGACTAGCCTGGCCAATGTGGTGAAACCCCATCTACACTAAAACACAAAAATTAGCTGGACATGTAGCACGCACTTGTATTCCCAGATACTTGGGAGGCTGAGGCAGGAAAATTGCTTGAATCCGGGAGGTGGAGGTTGCAGTGAGCCTAGCCTGTGCCTCTGCACTCCAACCTGGGCAATAGAGCGAGACTCCATCTCAAAAAAAAAAAAAAAAAGTTATATAATACTCTCATAACAGAGGTTGGGGATTTTATTCTCATCTATTTTCTGCACAAATTTGTATAAGACAAAGATTATCTTTTTTTTTTTTTGACACGAAGTCTTGCTCTGTCGCCTGAGCTAGAGTGCAGCAACATGATCTTGGCTCTCCACAACCTTGGCCTTCTGGGTTCAAGCAATTCTGCCCCCTCAGCCTCCTAAGTAGCTGGGATTGCAGGTGCCCGTCACCACGCCTGGCTAATTTTTGTATTTTTAGTAGCGACAGGGTTTCACCATCTTGGCCAGGCTGATCTCGAACTCCTGACCTCAGGTGTTCCACCCACCTTGGCCTCCCAAAGTGCTGTGATTATAGGCATGAACCACTGCGCCTGGCCAAGGGTTATCATTTTTTTAAAGGGCTTCTCCAATTTGCTTCAAATAATGAAGGATGTATTGCTTTTTGGTGGGGGTGAGTGGGTGGAGTTAGGACTACTTATTCTTTTTTTTTTTTTGAATCAGTCTCATTCTGTCGCCCAGCCTGGACTGCAATGGTGTGATCTCGGCTCACTGCAGCCCCCTCCTCTCTGGTTCAAGTGATTCTCCTGCCTCAGCCTCCTGAGTAGCTGGGATTACGGGCGTGGGCCACCAAGCCCAACTAATTTTTGTATTTTTAGTAGAGACAAGGTTTCTCCATGTTGGCCAGGCTGGTCTTGAACTCCTGTCCTCAAGTGATGCACCCACCTCAGCCTCCCAAAGTGCTGGGATTACAGGCGTGAGCCACCACACCCAGTCTTTATTTTTATTTTTAGTTTTTGAGACAGGGTCCCATTCTTTCACATAGGCTTGAGTTTCACATAGGCTTGAGTTTCACATAGGCTTGAGTTCACATAGGCTTGAGTTTCACATAGGCTTGAGTTCTTTCACATAACCTTTCACATAGGCTTGAGTTTCACATAGGCTTGAGTTTCACATAGGCTTTCACATAGGCTTGAGACAGGGTCCCATTCTTTCACATAGGCTTGGCACAATCCCCTCTCACTGCAATCTCTGCCTCCTGTGCTCAAGTGATCCTCCCATCTCAGCCTCCCAAATATCCGGGACCACAGGCACGCATCGCTATGCCTGGCTAATTTTTGTATTTTTTGTAGAGACAGGGTTTCACCATATTGGCTCTTCTGGTCTCGAACTCCTGAATTCAAGCAATTTGCCTGCTTCAGCCTCCCAAAGTGCTTGAATTACAGGCGTGAGTCACCGCACCCAGCCAGGACTACTTATTCTATTTCTTTATTATGCTACTAAAATTTTCTATTTCTTCTTGAACTAGTTTTGATAACTTCTATTCTCTAGACAGTTCACATTGTCTAAAATTTCAAATTCACTGGCATAAGTGATAGTCCCTTTCCTAAGACTTCTAGTATATTTGTAGCTGTATCTCTTTTTCATGTATTTATTTACTTTCTCTTTTTCTTGATAATATGTATTTGTTATTAAAAAAATTATAACATAATGAATCCTTGTGACCCACCCTCTCAAATCAAGATCTAGACCATTGCCAGTAACAGGCATTTACCTGTATTTACTTTCCTTGTCCTATATCCCAATTTGCCCACTAGAGGTAGCCATTATCTTGAAATCTTAACAAATATACTTTAATCACAGAGACAACACACACACATGTAATTGATTGCTTACTTTTATTAGCTATTGAATTCTTAAAAAGTTATGATACTCTATGTGGTCTTCTGAGACGTCCTATTTTCACTAAATATAATGCTTCCGTGGTCCCTACTGTGTTTATTTTCCAGTCTATTGTGTGAATACACCACAATTATTTATCAGCTCTTTTGTTGATGGATGTTGGATCATTTCCAGTTATTTGCTGTTAAGAATGTGGCTGCCTCGAATGTTCTCATAGTCTTTCCTTGTGTTCATAAATGCATGTGTTTCTCAGGTTTGTACTTAGGAATGAGATTGCTTGGCTATAGGTATGTGAACACTTAGCTTTGAGAGAATGCCAAATAATTTCCGATGTGGTTGGACATATTTATACTTCAGGGAGCCATGTTTAGATAGTCTCTCTGCTCCAAATCTTCTAACATTTTATATTGTTGAATAACTTAAATTTCTTATCCTAATGGGTTTAACATAATATTTCACTATAGTCTGAATTCACATTTTCCTGACTAGTAATAAAATTGAGCATCTTTTAAATATGTTTAATATGTTTATTGGCCATCTTCATGAACTCTGTTCATATTTTTGCCCCTTTGTCAGTTGGGGTGTGTGCCTTTTTCTTATTTATTTATTTATTCATTCATTCATTCATTCATTCATTCATTTCTTAGAGACAGGGTCTTGCTTTGTTGGCCAGGCTGGAGTGCAGTGGCAAGATCATGGCTCGCTGCCGCCTTGACTCTCCAGGCTCAAGCCATCCTCCCACCTCCACCTCTTGTGTAGCTGGGACTACAGGCACTCACTACCATGCCCAGCTAATTTCCTTTTTATTTTTTTGTAGAGGTGAGGTCCACCATCTTGCCCAGGCTGTCCTAGAACTGGCTCTAGCGAGCCTCCCTCAGTCTCCCAAAGTGCTGGGATTATAGGCGTGAGCTAATGCACCCAACCTGCCTTTTTCTTATTGATTTGTAGGAATATTTAAAACGCATTCCTGTGTCAGGTAAGTAGGTCAAAAATATCTTCCGTCAGATTGTGATTTGTGTTTTTGTACTGAGTCTTTTTGCTAAGTGCAATTAAAAAAAAAAAAAAAAACTAACAGAGTTGATGTTATCAATCTTTTTCTATCGTTATCATTCTGTGTGTCTTGTTTAAAAAACCATACCAGGTTGGGTGCGGTGGCTCATGCCTGTAATCCCAGCACTTTTGGGAGGTTGAGATGGGTGGATCACCTGGGGTCCCAAGTTTGAGACTAGCCTGGCCAACGTGACAAAATCCTGTCTCTACTAAGAATATAAGAATTAGCTGGGCGTGGTGGCACACGCTTGTAATCCCAGCTACTTGGGAGGCTGAGGCAGGAGAATGGCTTGAACCCGGGAGGCGGAGGTTGCAGTGGGGCATGATGAAGCCACCGCACTCCAGCCTGGGTGACAGAGCAAGACTCTGTCTGAAAAAAAAAAAACCGTCTTAGTAGAGACAGGGTTTCACCATGTCAGCCAGATTGGTCTCAAACTCCTGACCTCAGGCGTTCCACCCACCTCGGTCTCCCAATGTGCTTGGGATTACAGGCGTGAGCCAGCAGGCCCAGCCTTTTGTCACATTTAATCTAGGCAATTTATAGCTTTGGTTGAAACTGTAAATAATGTCTTTAAAAATTATATCCAACTATTGCTAGTAAATAAAAATGCAACTCCAAGTTTTATACTGATGTTATAGTCAGTCACTTGTGAAATATTTTTGTTATTTATACTAATGTGCCTTTAGATTCTTCTGGGTGTTCTAGGTAGATAATTATATATCTGTAAATAATGACAGCTTTGTTTCTTTCTTTCCAATTTTTAATCTTTTTATTGTTCAGATGACATTATGTATTTTTTTCTCCTTTTATCTTTAATGTGGTGATTAATATTTAAAGATTTTTCCAGTTTTGAGCCATTCTAGGATTTCTGCAGAAACCAAAATTTGGCATGGTACAATGTCTTTTTAAAATTGTTTGGATTGCCGGGCGCCGTGGCTCACGCCTGTAATCCCAGCACTTGGGGAGGCCGAGGCGGGCGGATCATGAGGTGAGGAGATCGAGACCATCCTGGCTAACACGGTGAAACCCCGTCTCTACTAAAAATACAAAAAATTGGCGGGGCGAGGTGGCGGCACCTGTAGTCCCAGCTACTCGGGAGGCTGAGGCGGGAGAATGGCGGGAACTCGGGAGGCGGAACTTGCAGGGAGCCAAGTTGGCGCCACTCACTCCAGCCTGGGCCACAGAGGGAGACTCCGCCTCAAAAAAAAAAAAGAAAGAAAAACTTTAGGCAAGAGAAAGTTAACAGAGTTTATTTGAGCATTAAAGGATTCATTAATTGGGCAACACTCAAAACTGGAAGAGGTTCAGAGATCTCTATCCTGATCTCTAGTGATCTGTAGTGTGAGCAGGTCTCTATCCTGATCTCTAGTGATCTGTATTGTGAGCAGGGAGCTTTTACAGGCTGAAGATGGAAGTACAGTAAAGACATTACTTGATTGACTACTGCTAGGTGTTTTCCTTATTTGGGTATAGTTTGAGGTCCTTAATTTTATAACCAATTGGCTGGTTGACTTTCTGTGATTGGTTAAAGCTCAATTCAAAATTAATCAGATACAAGGAATGCCTCTAAGTTATGTTTTGATTTGCTTGTATAAGGGTTCTGGGTACAGGAACAACTCCAGGCAAATGGCTTTCTGCTTTTTTTTTTTTTTTTGGCAGAGGGCTGAGAGTGGGGGCGGGGACAGGATCTCACTCTGTCAATCAAGCTGCCACGTGGTGGTACTGTAAGTGCTCACTACAGCCTTGACCTGGGCTAAGCTGATCCTCCCACCTCAGCCTTCTGAGTGGCTGGGACTACAGGTGCGTGCCACCACACCTGGCTAATTTATTTACTTTTTGTAGAGATGGGATCTTGCCAGTTGCCTAGGCTGGTCTCAATCTCCTGAGTGCTAGTGATCCTCCTGCTTTAGCCTCCCAAAGTGCTGGATTACAGGCATGAGCCCCTGCACCTGGCCAAAAATTATTTTCTATATCATCAAGTGAGGTATTTCTATACAATTCTGCTTTTCATAATTACCAAACCAAGTGTATAATGCATTATGTTAACTCAATCAAATATTTAATATAAATGATAGCTTCATGTGTAAGAAATTTTCAACACTTAGATTTTTGGTCTAGAAACTTATACATTTTGAATTTTAATGTATTACATATTTTTACTGCAGAGTAATATTGTAGGATGATCACTAAAATTTTTAATAACAAATATATATTACACTAGGATATAATTCTGTGGGGGAAGTGGAATGGAAATACAAATGTGAATGAGAAAAAGGAACCACATAAAATGTCCTACTACTAAAGAATTTATCATCTGTGTACTTTTTAAAGAAATGATGGTAAGTGCCAAATCAATAACATATTTTTACTGAGGCAGGAGGATTGCTTGAATCTAGGAGTTTGAGATCAACCTGGACAACATACGGAGATCTTGTCTCTACAAAAATTTTTAAAAAATTAGCCAGGCATGGTGGCACATGCCTGTAGTCCCAGCTACTTGGGAGACTGAGGTGGGAGGATTGTCTGAGCCTGGGAGGTTGAAGCTGCAGTGGGCCATAATCCTGCCACTGCATCCCAGCCTGAGCTACAGGGAGAGATCTTGTCTCAAAAAAAGTCAATCTATCAATCAATCAATCCATCAATCAATAAAAAATAATTCTTGAAATGGCTCATAATTTTTAGTGAAAAAAATTGTTTTTTTTTGCTGAAATGGGACAGGTTTTACTACCCCCCTTTTCAGTTTTATGGATGTACGTGATGAAAAAACTGGTTAACAAATAGACAAAAATCGAAGTTTTGTGTAATGCCATCTCTCAATTATTTTGAATTCTTGGGGAATTACATGGTTAAAGCTATATAGAAATGAGGTTCGTAGGGCTGCCATCACATAAGACTGCAAACTGGGTGGCTTAAAACAGCACAGATTTATTGTCTTACTGCTCTGGAGGCTAGAAGTCTGAAATCAAGGTGTTAGCTGAGCCAAACTCTCTGACAGTTCTAGAGGTGAACGGCTTCCGGCTCTTCCAGCTTTTGTTTTTTGCTGGCAATCCTTGGAGTTCCTTGGCTTGTAGGTGCAACATTCCAGTGATACGGCCGTATTCTCCCCAAGTTTCTCAGGTTTTCTTCCCTTTGTATGTGTCTTGCCTCTGTGTCCAAATTTCTCCTTTTCATAAAGAGATGAGTCCTATTGGATTAGAGCTCTTCCTAATGGCAACATTTTAATTTGATTATCTCTATAAATACTCTATTTC
Source organism: Piliocolobus tephrosceles (assembly GCF_002776525.5). NCBI lineage: Eukaryota > Metazoa > Chordata > Mammalia > Primates > Cercopithecidae > Piliocolobus > Piliocolobus tephrosceles. The sequence goes on from NC_045455.1 coordinate 94,041,778, forward strand.
CAAATAAGATCACATTCCAAAGTACTGGGAAATAGGACTTCAACATATATTTTTGGGGGTGGGGAACACAATTAAACTCACAACCCCATGCACGTGTGTTTTATGATTAGCTGACATCCCAATTAGCTCTTCATTGAATTTTGTTGAAAATAAAGAATTGAGCCGGGTGCGGTGGAGCAAGCCTGTAATCCCAGCACTTTGGGAGGCTGAGGCGGGCGGATCACGAGGTCAGAAGATCGAGACCATCCTGGCTAACACGGTGAAACCCCGTCTCTACTAAAAAAGCTACAAAAAACTAGCCGGGCGAGGTGGCGGCACCTGTAGTCCCAGCTACTCGGGAGGCTGAGGCGGGAGAATGGCGGGAACCCGGGAGGCGGAGCTTGCGGTGAGCTGAGATCCGGCCACTGCACTCCAGCCCCGGGGACAGAGCAAGACTCCGTCTCAAAAAAAAAAAAAGAAAATAAAGAATTGAAAACCACCTGATGTTCAAAAATCATCTGCTGTCCAGTCATCAGAGTCATTTATTTAATTCAATTTACACCAGTGCTTCAAATTGTCCTCTCATTGGGCATTTTGAAGTCTTTTTCACCAGGACGCACCTCGCCTTCATGCAGTTCTGGGGTGAGATGCCTGCTTTTCGTTTTTAGTGGGAGAAGGGTGGATGGGAATGGGGCAGATCTATTTTACGTACGTATACAACTGAATTCGAGGATCTGAAAATGGATTATTGTAAAACTGCTCCTGCCCAGTACCCAGTTGGTATGTGTGCCCAAGTGTGAAATGTTCTGTCTTAAAGATGAAGTAGTTCACCAAACTGAGTGGAAGCCAGGTTTTTACTAGTTTGAGGAAATCGCACGAAGGCAGTCTGTTAAAAGCATGCAGAATTGTTGGGGTAGAGTAAATTATCCAATGTGTCTAGTGTGTAGGCTGTTTGAGAGAAGGAGAAGGGAGATGGGGCTGTATTGGTGGGAGTCATTGTAAAATATGCAGGGCTGTAGAAAGAACTCTAGAATGGATTCCTTAGGCAATGGGGGCCTAGTAGGCAGCCTTGGTAGACACCGACCTCTTTTAGCTACTTCTCTTTTGCTATACATATGTAGAAGGACTCTGTAGGTATTTAAAACAATATTAGGAAAGAAATAAGAACAATTGCCACAGAGACAGTTACTTAGCAATCAAAGCATTACTCCTTGCTCAGGATAAAATAATTCTAAAAAGGTATTTTTGGGGACTTTAATTTTTAAAAGTAGCAGTTAATGTTTAAACAACCTCCTATTACAATAATTAGATATTAAGGACAGGATAATGAAATGACTGAGGGTCACTGTAATCTGACTCTGTTAATGAGTAATATAGTTTAAATAAATTACAGTTCAATTGAATATTATACAGTCCTGAAAAAGAATGGGCTGTATCTACGCATGTTGATGTGAACTCAGCTTTAAGATACAATGTTGAATTAAAAAAAAAAGTTGTAGAAAAAGAATATATACTTTTACATGAGAGATGTTTCTGGAAAGTATTAGAAGGAACTGGTAACAGTGGTTGTCTCTGGAGAGGCAGATTGGACGGCAGGAAGCTACTAGAGGGGGTAAGGGAAGTCTTACTTTTCACTGTGAATTTCTTCTTCAATCACTTCTCCTTCCATGCCCTATTTATTTATTGATTTAGAGATGGAGTCTCACTGTGTTGCCTAGGCTGGAGTGCAGTAGCATGATCTCAGCTCACTGCAACTTCCGCCTCCCAGAATCAAGCAATTCTCCCTGCCTCAGACTCCCAAGTAACTGGGATTACAGGCATCTGCCACCACACCTGGCTAATTTTTGTACTTCTAGTAGAGATGCGGTTTTGCCACATTGGCCAGACTGATCTCAAACTCCTGACCTCAGGTGATCCTCCCACCTCGGCCTCCCAAAGTGCTGGAATTAGAGGCGTGAGCCACTGCACCTGGCCCCCATTTTTTATTTTGAAGAAAACAAATTAAAAACACAAAACAAGGTGCAAATGAAAACAAACAAACAAACAAAAAACCAAGATCCAACACCTCTGAGACTATTATAAAGAACTACCATAGTATTATAGTGATATAATTAAAAAAACAGACTAAATTCGAAGTTGGTTACAAATCAATCATTATTTATTTATATTCAACTATTTTTCCAAGTTTATTGAAAAAGAAGTAAAAAGCAATAATAAGTAGAATACTCAGTAATGTTTTACTTATACATTTTAGACTACTTTCATTTTTGGGGGGTTGGGCAGAGGGACAGAATCTCACTCTGTCACCCAGGCTGGAGTGCAGTGTCATGACCTCAGCTCACTACAACCTCTGCCTCCTGGGTTCAAGCAATTCTCGTGCCTTACCCTCCCAAGTAGCTGGGTCTACAGGTGTGCGCTAACACTCCTGGCTAATTTTTGTATTTTTAGTACAGACAGGGTTTTATCCTGTTGCCCAGGCTGGTCTGGAACTCCTGGCCTCAAGTGAACCACCTGCCTCAGCCTCCCAAAGTGCTGGGATTACAGGTGTGAACCACTGTGCCCTGTAATTTTAGACTAATTTCTTTCAAAAACTCAGTCAACTCAAAGTAGTATTAATTTATTGGTCTACTTAGGATAGCTCCTTTTAGCCATCATTCTTGAAGATTTGCTTCTACCTTTTGTGAAGCTTCTCATCTTTTGTTTGTATAAAATTGATCAGATTTGCTAATAATTTAATATTATTTAATAATTAGAAAAGTTTTTTCACCAGCCTGACCAATATGGAGAAACCTCATCTCTACTAAAAAAATACAAAAACGTTAGCTGTGCATGGTGACGCATGCCTGTAATCTCAGCTACTTGGGAGGCTGAGGCAGGAGAATCACTTGAACTCAGGAGGCAGAGGTTGTGGTGAGCCAAGATCGTGCCACTGCACTCCAGCCTGGGCAACAAGAGAGAAATTCTGTCTCAAAAAAAAAAAAAGAAAAAAAAAAAAAAAGAAAGGAAGGAAGGAAGGAAGAAAAGTTTTTTCTGTGTCTGAATTTTAAATTAGTTCCCAAATTTTAGAAATGCCTCTCTGAACTCCACATCTTCCCATCATTACTATCAACTCACTTCTTTCACCTGCATTGCCACCACCCTATTTGAGGCTACCAATGCCAATTCTTGCTCAGACAACTCAACAGCTTCCAAAATTCTACCCTTGCCACCCTACGACAATTCCCCACAAAGTGACCAGGGTTATATGCTTCAGGTTTACATTACATTGTGTCATTTTCCTACTGAAATCCTCTATTTATGGCTTTTCCATGCACTACAGTCACATCCTGTCTCCTTAGTGTGGCCTCCAAGGCCCTCCAGGAGCCACCCCGCCTGCTCTTGACTCTCCCTTCCCATGACTCTTCTCCACCCAACTGATCGTCTTCCATTTTGTTTTGTTTTGTTTTGTTTTGTTTTTTGTTTTTTGAGACGGAGTCTGGCTCTGTCGCCCAGGCTGGAGTGCAGTGGCCGGATCTCAGCTCACTGCAAGCTCCGCCTCCCGGGTTCCCGCCATTCTCCTGCCTCAGCCTCCCGAGTAGCTGGGACTACAGGCGCCGCCACCTCGCCCGGCTAGTTTTTTGTATTTTTAGTAGAGACGGGGTTTCACCGTGTTAGCCAGGATGGTCTCGATCTCCTGACCTCGTGATCCGCCCGTCTCGGCCTCCCAAAGTGCTGGGATTACAGGCTTGAGCCACCGCGCCCGGCCGAGACCCCTTCTCTACAAAATAAACAATAAAAAAATTCAGCTGGGTATGGTGGCACGTGCCTGTGGTCCCAGCTACTTAGGAGGCTGAAATAAATAAATGATTTTTAAAAATTAAAAAAATTAAAATCATTGCGTACTTATTACCTTTGGAGGTAGGGAAAAGTATTAAAAACTTAATGTAATGATTCAAAACTTTCAGATCCGCTTAATTTTATATTTTAATCTTTTAGTGAACAGCTACTGGCGAATTAAGTTTAGCCTAAAACTACCTGCTTACATATTTTAAGTTTCCCCTTACAGAGTGAACTGCAACCCAGCTGGATATGTAAACAGAATGTAACCTGTTCTTGTACCAGTTGTGGAGTTTTGGCCAATCACAGGCAGCCGGCTGTTCAAACCATGTTGAAATAAGGCAAATGACAAGCTCTAACCAATCAGGATGTTTTTGGGCCTCATTTCTGTTTTCTTTAAGTCACTTTCCTTTTTCTACCCATAATCCTCTCTGACCACATAGCCCCTGCAAAGTCATTCTGAACCTCTTCCGGTTCCCGGTCCTGCCCAATTAGCAAATCATTCTTTGCTCAATTAAATTGTTAAATTTAATTTGTCTAAAGTTTTGGTTTAACACTACCCAGTACAGAAATTCACTAAATAACAGTTGACAATATAAGGAGTCCTTTCAGCTTATTATTTTATAAAATCATAGAATTTATTGCTGGAAAAGATCTCTTAAATAATCTAATCTTCCCCCCTTAAAATTTGCTTCTGTTTTGCAGTGAGTACCTCTAAAGCAAGCTTGTCCAACCAGTGGCCAGCAGGCGGCATGTAGCCCAGGACGGCTTTGAATGCATGTGGTCCAACACAAATTTTGTAAACTTTCTTAAAATGTAAGATTTCTTTTTTGTGTGTGTGATTTTTAGATTTATTTTGGCTCATCAGCTATCATTAGTGTATTTTATGTGCGGCCCAAGACAATAATTCTTCCAACGTGGGCCAGGGAAGCCAAAAGATTGGACACCCACGCTCTAAAGCTTAGATGGAAATTGGTGGGCTATGCTGCCTGGGAGATAAACGAATAACAAGAAAGCGCGGGTAACAACAGCAAAAACAGACAAATGAGATACATTAAAAAGCTTCTGTATAATAGAGGAAACAATCAAGAGAGTGAAGAGACAACCTATGAAATGGGAGACTGTATTTACAAACCATATGTCTGATAAGGGGTTACTATCCACAATATATAAGGAACTCAAATAACTCAATAAGAAGAAAGCAACCTGATTTAAAAAATGGGCAAAGGAGCCAGACACGGTGGCTCACTCCTGTAATCCCAGTGCTTTGGGAGGCTGAGGCAGGTGGATTAGTTGAAGTCAGGAGCTCAAGACCAGCCTGGCCAACACGATGAAACCACATCTCTACTAAAAATGCCTGTAATTCCAGCTACTCAAGAGGTTGAGGTGGGAGGATCGCTTGAACCTGGGAGGTGGGTGTTGCAGTGAGCTGAGATGGGGCCACTGCACACCAGCCTGGGTGACACAGCTAGACTCTATCTCAAAAATAAAATAAAATGAAATAAAATAAAATAAAAAAGACAAACAAAAGAATACACATGCTGGCAATGATGTGGAAGAAAGGGAACCCTTGTACACTGTTGCTGGGAATGTAAATTAATACAATGATGATGGAAAACAGTATGATGGTTTCTCAAAAAAATAAATTGACTACCATATGATCCAGTAATTCCGCTAGTGAGTATATACCCAAAGGAAATGAAATCAGTTCCTTCAGGTGGTGCCTATACTCTCATGTTCATTGCAGTATTATTCACAATAGCCAGGATATGGAATCTATATAAGTGTCCATCAACAGATGAATGGATAAAGAAAATGTGGCTTGGCCGGGCGCGGTGGCTCAAGCCTGTAATCCCAGCACTTTGGGAGGCCGAGACGGGCGGATCACGAGGTCAGGAGATCGAGACCATCCTGGCTAACACGGTGAAACCCCGTCTCTACTAAAAATACAAAAAACTAGCCGGGCAAGGTGGCGGGCGCCTGTAGTCCCAGCTACTCGGGAGGCTGAGGCAGGAGAATGGCATAAACCCGGGAGGCGGAGCTTGCAGTGAGCTGAGATCCGGCCACTGCACTCCAGCTGGGGCCACAGAGCAAGACTCCGTCTTAAAAAAAAATAGAAAAAGAAAATGTGGCATATATACACTATGGAATACTATTCAGCCTTAAAAAGAAGGAAATCCTGTTTTTTGTGACAACGTGGATGAACCTGAAGGACAGTACATTAGGTGAAATAAGCCAGGCACAGAAAGACAAATACCACATAATCTCGCATATGGAATCTTAAAAAAGTTGAACTCATAGAAGCAGAGCGTAGAATGCTGATTACCAGGGGCTGGGGTGGTGACGTGGGAGTTTGGTGGAATTTAGAGGATGTGGGTCAAAAGATAGAAGTTTTAGTTACATAGGAGGAAGCTCAAGAGAATGTACACCGTATTGTGCAACACGGTGTTTAAAATCAATAACAGTATATTGTATTCTTCAAAATAGCTGAGAGTAGATTTTTAAGTGTTTCTACCACAAAAAAATAAGTATGTGAGGTTATGCCTATATTATTTAGCCATTGCACAATGTATATATGTTTTAAAACATCGTGTTGTATACAGTAAATATATTCAATTTTTTGCCAATTAAAATAAATACATTTGATTTAACAAGAAAAACATGGTGGGACTCTTATTCCAGTGTGAACTGATACGGAAGAGTGAAGGGCAATGTTTCTTAAGACTATAGGTGCAAACACTTTTTATTACTCAATAATAAAGCCACGTAAACTCAGAGGAAAGGAATATTTACAATAAACTGGAAAAATGAGATGGAGTTGGTTGGAGGCATTGGGATCCCAAAGGATGAGAAGATTATAAGGAGAGAAGAAGGGATTTTCCTTTTAAGGGCCTAGGATGTACAATTCTCTCAGTTCACTGAAGAAACTGAGGCTCAGAAAGTGGAGGGTCACTACTATGGTTTGAATATTTGTCCCCTCCACAGCTCATGTTGAAATGTAATTGGTATTGTGATGGTATCAAAAAGTGAGACCTTTAAGAGATTGGAGCCTTCATGAATGGATTAATATGTCATCAGGGAAGTAGGTTTCTGATTTGTTTTTCTAAGACCACCAGAGTGGGCACAAAAGAACCAGCGAGTAGGCAAGGCTAAAAGCAAAACTGCAAATTTATTCTTTGGTCATCTAGCTTCAGGGACCGGAGCTGGGGGGGGGGGTGGAGTTTCTAATACAGTCCCCACAAGAGTGGGGGCTGAGAAAGCCCGCCCCCGCGCATCTGCTGGGAGCGACTTTTCTAGGAGTGGAAGGGCAATAGGCGGGGCACGGGCAGGTCGGGGGAGGGGGGCCGCTCCGCAGGTGCCACCAGGTAAATCTTGGTCTCCTCGGATTGACATCACCTGGTGCATGCCTGATTAATCTGCACCTTCCCGGGCGTCAGCTGCATTCTCGCACACATGGGAAGAGTTGGTGGTGAAGAAGAACCCGGAAGTGCACCATCCTGCCTCCGTTCCTCCAAACAGTTTCCTTATTGCAGGACGGGGCTTGCCCCTTCTTGCTCTTACTCTCATCCTCTCTCAGCCTTTCAGACATGTGATGCCTTCCTTGATGTTATGACATAGCAAGAAGGCCCATGACAGATGCCAACACCTTGATATTGGACTTCCCTGCCTCCAGAATGGTGAGTCAGTAAATTTCTGTTACTGATAAATTACTCAGTCTTAGGTATTCTGTTATAGAAGCACTAAATGAACTAAGACAGTCAAAGCTAACAAGTAGTGGAATTAGCATTAACTTCACCTCTGCATACTTTTCCAGGCATTGTTAATAATTTTCATTACTCTTTCATAAAGTGTAAAACATGTTGATAGGAAAGAATAAGCATTTCATATATTTAGGAAGAATGGCAACTTAAGTCTCTATTTGTAAAATTTCAATCCATAAAGGCTGGGCGCGGTGGCTCATGCCTGTAATCCCAGCACTTTGGGGGGCCAAGGCGGGCAGATCAGGAGGTCAAGAGATCGAGACCATCCTGGCCAACATGGTGAAACCCTGTCTCTACTAAAAACATGAAAACTAGCTGGGTGTGGTGGCAGGTGCCTGCAGTCCCAGCCACTCGGGAGGCTGAGGCAGAAGAGTTGCTTGAACCCAGGAGGCAGAGGTTGCAGTGAGCTGAGCTTACACCACTGCACTCCAGCCTGGTGACAGAGCGAGACTCTGTCTCAAAAAAAAAAAAAAAAAAAAAAAATCAATCTATGGTTCATTTGAGATTACTCTCAGTTTTTGATATCATCTTGTGTTTTTTCAACTGATTTAGGACTTAAATTTATCCATGACTTGCTTTCTGCAGAGTAATATTTTTCACAGTTTGTAAGCCATGAAATGAACTTGGTGTGTTGCAACTATTATTTATTTATTTAAAAAGAAGGACTAAAACCGTTTAGACTAGATTTAAATATACTAGAATGGATAATATTAAAATGCATCTAAGACAGTGAAAGGTAATTATTCCATGAATCCTGTTTCAGTTATATAGTCACATATCTAGTAGGGGTTTGTACTGGGTGCTGATGTACAATGCATATCTCAGTAGTTGTCATGGTCAAAAAAAGTTTATATGCCACTGATCTAAAATGCATTATTTAGTGCTATGTTTAAAATTTTTTAAGATGACATGTTTAAGAGTTAAAATTTAAGAATGAAGACAAAGCTATCTAGAGAGGCCGTATAATGAGGTGGTTAAGGACATGGATTCTGGAGCCAAGAATCCTAGGGCCAAGGAACTTCACCCTTTCTCCACAACTATGAAGCAAAATTATGGATTTTTGGTTGCTATAATACCAAACATCAGTATAAGCAAATTATAAATGTCAACATCTTAAAACTAACAATTTTTATTTAAAATTCTTATTTTTGAATCCTATGAGAAGCATCCTACCAAGGAGTACTTTATTTATATATCAATAAGTAACATTAAACTGGTTTCAGTCTTTGTTCCTTCTCTCATAGAAAATTTTATTCACTGTTTCCATTGTTAAAATATTGTTGTTGTTGTTGTTTTCTTTCATTTTGAAACAGGGTCTCACTCTTTTGCCCAGGCTGGAGTGCAGTGACACGATCTTAGCTCACTACAACCTTTGCCTCCTGGGTTCAAGCAATTCTCCCACTTTAGCCTCCTGAGTAGCTGGGGCTACAGGCATGCACCACCCTAGGTTTTGTATTTTTTGGTAGAGATGGGGTTTTACCAAACCCCAGGCCAGGCTGGGCTGGTCTCAAACTCCTGATCTCACGTGATCCACCTACCTCGGCCTCCCAAAGTGCTGGGATTACAGACATGAGCCACTGCGCCCAGCCCCAAGACTACTTGATTAAGTTTCTGCAATTAGTATTATTATTATTATTATTATTTTTTTTGAGACGGAGTCTCGCTCTGTCACCCAGGCTGGAGTGCAGTGGCCGGATCTCAGCTCACTGCAAGCTCCGCCTCCTGGGTTCACGCCATTCTTCTGCCTCAGCCTCCCGAGTAGCTGGGACTACAGGCGCCCGCCAACACGCCCGGCTAATTTTTTGTATTTTAGTAGAGACGGGGTTTCACCGTGTTAGCCAGGATGGTCTCGATCTCCTGACCTTGTGATCCGCCCGTCTCGGCCTCCCAAAGTGCTGGGATTACAGGCTTGAGCCACCGCGCCCGGCCAATATTATTATTATTATTTGGATTACACGGTAGCATAGTATTGGTAATAGAGATATCAATATGGTCCTAGTAGAATATTGTAATTTTTTTCTAATATTTCATTGAGTCAAGTATGAATGATAAAAACAACTAAAATTTACTGAGGTCTGTATTAAGTGAGGTGCAAGGTGCAAGTTTTTATACATGTATGCTCGTTTCATCCCCTAAAAAACTCTATGAAAGAGGAATTATTATCTACATTTGACACATGATGAACCGATCAGAGGCTTAGAGAAGCTTACGCATGACTAAAAGCATCTAGCTACTTGCTAGTTGTGGGTAATGCCAGAATTCAGATGGGGGCAGTCTGGCTCTTTAAGCTGTGCCCAGAGTCAGTTATACTACATCTCAATGAATGGTGAGCTCTTGGTCTTCGAAATGCAATTAAACCTAACACTTTTGTATAACTTTCACAGAAGTTACTTGGTCCTTACAACAACTCTTTTTTTTGAGACGGAGTCTTGCTCTGTTGCCCAGGCTGGACTGCAGTGGCGCGCTCTCGGCTCACTGTAACCTCTGCCTCCTGGGTTCAAGTGATTCTCCTGCCTCAGCCTCCTGAGTAGCTGGGACTACAGGCGGGTGCCACCATGCCCAGTCACAACAACTCTTTATTACTTTATTTTACAAATAAGGAAATGGACTCAGTGAGAAGGTAACATTCTGAGGTTCTGAGTGGCCAGATACAAGTCTTTTGCTCATGTCTTGCAGTTGCCTTTTGGATGTCTGGTATGCTTTTTGACAGGTACAGAATAGATTCATTCACACACACACAGTTTTAGTTGTGGATTTATTGAGATATAATTTACATATCATGCAATTCACTCATTTAAGGTATCCTGTTCAGAGGTTTCTAGTACATTCAGAGTTGTGCAATCATTTCAGTCAATTTTAGAGCACTTGAGTCACTCCATCAAAAAACCTCATAACTTTTAGCTACCATTTTCTACTCCCTACTTCTCTAGTTCTGGGCAACCAGTAATCTTCTTTCTATCTCTACAGATTTGCCTATTCTAGACATTTCCTGTAAATGGAATAAAATATTCAGTGGTCTTTTGTGTCTTGTTTATTCACTTGGCATAATGTCTTTAAGGTTTGTCCATGTTGTAGCGTACATCAGAACTTCACTCCTCTTTATGTCTGAATAATATTCCATTGTATGGATGTACCACATTTTGTTTATCCATTCATCAGTTGATGGACATTTTAGGGATGTTGGAAATTATGAATGCTGTTATGAACATTCAAACATTTATTTTTAAAATTACTTTTATGTAAAATTAAGTCTGCTTTTAACATCATGACAAATACTTTTCTCCCAGTTCTAAATTCTCAATGAAAATTCTCCCTGGTATCAGACTAGCAAACCAATGAACAGTTTCATGGACAAACGTACCTGAATGAACTAAAAAAGTGAATATAAATACTATAATTAGCACAGGTGCTCATTAGTTATAATAAAACAGCAATAACACTAGGGAATGAGTAGCAGTATAGAGCTCCAACTGAACAGTATATGGCAACCCAATCTATCATTTAAGTTTATCACAGAGCTTATTTGGAAGTATGTCTACTTTACTCTTCTAAATATAAACTCAATGAGCTGAAGCTACTGCAATAGGAGCTGGCAGCAGAAAAGGGATGGTGCAAGTTTTCACCAAATTATTACAATTTGGTAGTAGAGGATGTGTCTGTTTTGATGATAGTGGCTGTTTTTGTTGTGATGTTTCTGTTGTGATAGTTTTTCAGTCTAAAACAATACTGTGTAGTATAAAATCTTAAGAGGCTATTTTAGTGTATTTAAAACTAAAACATTTTAGTTACAAAATAGTTTCCTAAAAATTAGTGATACTTTTTGAAAGGCTGGTTCAAGTACATTTTATTAATTTTTTTCAACAAAAAAGAACAGCGTATTCAAGGTATTTAGTACAAGGTGGAAAGCCTACTTATTTTTTAATGAGTGACTGAATTCAACTTGTACTAGATTTCCTCTGTAAGTTGCGTCTATTAGTTTAAACATCAGTCTTTCATGCGTGATTAACTTCACTAAAAACTTCATGGTCATCAATATCGTGTTGAACTTGAAACTGTATTATCATCTATCTGTTTATTAATAGGCAATGGTGTCAGATAATCGTGAAATTGAGAAGTCGCCCATCCATTTAGGTGGGAAAATAACCAACACCCTCAGTTGTAATCCCACTAAGAACCGCCAGGGCGAGAAGCAAGCGGCATCGCTTCCATCTTTACGTGAGTCTTGGAAATGGTTCAGCACCATGACGTCCGCCGAAGACGTAGGTGTAGACGAGGAACAAAAGAGAAGACCCCTCGTGGAGGTGGCCTGTGGGGCCCGCCCTCCTCGGGCGCCCGTCGCCGTCTGTCCCTGACTCCGCTCCCCCAGGGGCCGCAGCGAGTGCGCCCCGCGATGGAGCGGGCTGTGGAGGGAGCCTCCATGGAGTCTCCATCAACAGTTGAGGACCAGGAGACGGTGGCAGGCGGTAGAGCGGCCTGGGCAGGGCCAGCGCCCCGGGCTGCGGAGCACAGGACGGCGGCGCCCAGGGACGCCCCAGGGCGGGCCTCAGCCCCTCCAGCCGGCGGGAGCCCAGCTCCAGGGGAGCCCGCGGCTCCCTCCATCTTGGTTGATGGAGGCGGGGAGCGGCGTCTGGGTCTCTCCACCGTCGTGCCCGTCCCCTACGGCCCCGCGGACGCAGACGCCGGCAGCCGGGGCTGTTCCCTTGGCCGAATGGCAGAGCCCAGTCGGGGCTTCCCGGGGACAAGTTTCCCGGCCCCACGGGGTTTGGTTTTTAGGGGGTCCCAAGTTCCCACAGTCGTTCCGACAAAATGGAGGACGTCGTCTCCTCCTGCTGCAGCCATGGCGGGAGGTGGGGGACTGTTCCCCACGGGGCGCGGCGAGGGTGGAAGGGCCTCCACTGCCCCCAGCGCGGTCAGGACTCCAGTTCGCCCGCGGCCCCGAAAGCCCACTCGGCCCCGCTCCAGCGCCTCCCCGGCCTTGCCCCTCGCAGGGGCCTTCAAGGAACTGGACAGGGAGGGCGATGGGGCATCGAGGCCGCGGCTCTCCTCGGGCAGGGGCGTTGGGAGCCGCTGCCGCGGCCTGGGCGCCCAAGCTCAGGCGAGGGCAGGCGGCCCCGCCGGAGTCTCCCGGGCTGTCTAGGTCCCGGAGAGCCCCGGGCCCTGAGGAGCCGAAGCGGGGTCGGTGCGGCGGGCAGCGAATCTCGGGCTCCTGACCCTGGCAGACCCGGTGGGTGGGGGCGGGGGACCGGCGGGGAGGGGACCCGGCCGGGAGTCGAGGGCCGGCGGAGGCGGGAGTGGAACGGCAGGGCCGGGGGAGTGGCCCGCACCTGACGGACAGCCCTTCGGACCACCCCACCGAGGGGGGGCCCTGAAGGACGGCCGTCGGAGCCAATGGGCATGCCCGAGGCGCTCCGGCCCGCCTCCCCCGTCAGCCAATGAGCGCGCGGAGGGCGGGGCCTCCCCGGGCTCGGCCGCGCCGCCGCCTCCTCCGCCTCCTCCTCACCAGCGCTAAAGCCGGGACTGGACTGAGCGGAGTTGTGCGTGTCGCCGAAGGGGGGTGGGCCGGGGGAGGGGAGGTTCGCTCCGCGGAGCCGCAGCCAGAACCGGGTGAGGCTTATCCCCGCTGTCTTTCCAGTCCGGGGCCGCGGAGAGTGGGGGTGGCTGGGAGCAGCGCAGCCTCCGGAGGAGGAGGCGGAGGCGGAGGCGACTAGGGAGGCGGAGATGGGTGAGGGCAGCCTCCGGAGCCTCCCACCGACCCGGGATTAATACCCCGCGGCGCGGCCGCCGTCGCCGCTGCCGCGTCGGGGCCTCGGGGGCAGCTCGGGGCTGCGCTCATGTCACAGGCGCCTTTGCGTGCGGCCCGAGGGGCTGGGAGAGTGCGGGCGAGGCCGGGAGGGCTGGGTGAGGCGGCCGCCAGCGGCGGGGGTCGCGGGGCCGGCGGGGCGGCGGGGCGGCGGGGCGGGGGTGCCGGCCGCCCGGGGAGGTCGCGGGGCATTTTCCTTTCTCTCCTGCGGGGGGCGGGGGAGGGGCGCCCCGGCCGGGTCTCCGCTCTCGGGGCCGCGCTCCCACCCTGTCCACTGGAGCCGAGGTCCCCAAGTTTTTCGGGGTGAGGGCTGCTGCCTCTGCCCCGCCGGGTCCCCTCCTTCGCTCTTCTTTTCCTCGGCGCTGCGCTGCGCGGCTCTTGCTCCGCACGTATTGTTTGGCTGGGTCTCTAATGGCGGACGGGGAGGCAGCGCTGCCGGTCGCCGACTGCAGGGGGGGGCAAACCTCGGGCCCAGGGCAACTGCTTGGGGCAAATGTGGGCGATATCGGCCCAGCGGTGACGTGAGCCGCCCCTTACCTCTGAATTGGTACTTGGAGTGACGGGGATGACGCTGGGTGGGCAAATTTGGGAGGGAATACAAATCCCTTGCTGGCGTCGAGGCAGCGTTTTCCCTTCCCCCCTCCCTTCCCGGGAGCAGGCTCGGTGTCCTCAGGCCCCCTCCCTTCCAGATTTTGCCTTTCACATGGGTTTTGGCCCCAGATACATATTTTGCGCTGTTTTGCCCCACTTACGCAGGAGGGGGCTATTGTGCTAATGGTGGGGGTAATAATAGAAGAACCGAACCTCCTTGACCTCTTATTCCCTTCTCTGCCTCCTTCTGGCAGAAAGGGTTGGTTTCTCCCACCAGGTTGTGTGTTCTTGATACATTTTTCTTTTTTCCTCCTATCCCAGGACCAAGAATCGCCTTCAGCCTTGTCTGGTGCATCCTTGGCAGAAAGTGAGGAGGAAAACACCCCCATTGTGAGTCCTTTGCCCCTAATTTGTTGCTAGTAGAGGACATTGTCAGGTTGTAGGGGTTCAGCTACGGGACCTGGCCCTCCCAGTTGTTTTGAGGGGGAGGAGCTTTCCCTTGGGTGGCAGCTGCCCCCAGGGCGAAGCCTGGGTAATGGCTGGTGAGGCAGCTGGGAGTGGGCGCTGCTGTTTCCACCGCTGCAGACATCGCTCCTGCTGCTGCAATACCAACCTCAGCAACCAGACGACGGTCTTCTGCAGCTGCTCACGTTACTGGGGAGGAGGGGTGGTGCGAAGGAGGGCATATTTCTGGTGCCCTCTAGAGTTCCAAAATGGGAATTAAAGTTACTTCTTGTTGAATGCTGTGCATGCAACCTTAACATTTTTTCTTTCTTAAACAATGGCTAATTGATTGAAGGAATTGGAAACATAGAAATAATCATTTATATTTTTGTTTATGGCTATTGGAAACGCAAATTTTGACACGGTTCGTGAGTTGTTAGATCTTTTTTCATTTATTTACTTACGAAAGGGATGGAGTCCACTCCTCTAGTGCTATCTTGTTCACCAAGTAGTATGCTGATCAGTCCAGTGTGCTGATCTAGTTACTTTCTTCGTTCCCCGTCTTCCATGTTGATCATCTTTCACTTAGCGATCGTTTTTGAATGTGTTACCTCAGAATTATTTAATTTGTTGGTTTTAAGGCAACCATGTAATGTGCTGGAGAGGAAGATGAAGATAGCCAGTCATAGTTTCCTTCAGACAATTGAAACTAAACAAAGTATCTGAAGTCAGCACTCTGGATACATTATATCTCTGGAGCCCATTGACAGTTGATATTGTAACTTGTCATCTCTGTCAGAGTCAGAGATGAGTTATTTACGCTTAAGTCCACATGGTTTAAAAAATAGTTAATTGATAAGCGTTTGCTGAATATACATTGTGAAGGATGATGTGAGAATAGTAACTTGTATTAAATATACATCGTTCTAGGCACAGTCCAGGACACTTTCCTTTAATCTTAGCAAGTAGCCCACAGGGTAATACGAATGGCATGTATTGAGCCCTTATTGTATGCTAGCCCGAGTCTAAGGTTTTTTTTTTTTTTTTAAGTTTATTATGGAAACTTTAAATTTTACGTGTAAGAATAGTGTACTGACCCTCCATGTACCCATCATTCACATTCTAAAATTATCAATACGTGCCCGCACTAATTTTTAACGTGTTAAGTAATTTAATTATCATGAAAACCCAGTGATGTTGATAACCACAGTTATCAATTAGATTTTTATACTGCTTTGTTTCAAAACTAACAGGACTGTTTGGATCAGAATTAACATAGTCTCTTTTTCAATGTGTCTGTAAAATTTACAGTCTGTAATTGTTTTCTAAATACTGCTAACTTGAATGACTATAACTTCTCTAATGAGTTTGAAGTTCATCTCAGGCGTCAGATCATTCAAATATAGTGAATCAAGGTTAGATCTTTCAAATGGATGGAAGATGCTTATCGCTGCGTATTTTCACAAAAGATTTACCTTTCTAGGATTTTTTTTTCTTTGTTCTTAGTTATGTTGATAGGGGAAGCTTGATAATTGGTTATGTTTAGTAGATATTTGGAGACGAGGAACATAAAAAATGTAAAATCAGTACTTTTCTATAATGCCAGCATATGTATACTAGCGGGAAGCAGTGCTGCTTTTACATAACCAGAATGTGGTTCTTGTTTTGCTTAACAATTTAGCTTAGAATTGAACATTTCTTTACTTAAAAACAGCAACTAGTGATGCTGTTATGTGCTAGACAGTAAGATGAAGATAACCTGATGATTTTTAATTGGCCTTGACTAAATAAGTACTTTTATTATACAGTAGGAACATATGTGAGTGCTTTTAGATCTATTTACAAAGTATTTTGACAGTTAAAACTACTTTGAATATTTATGGCATCTTTTTTTAGTGCATCCTTAATAATATCTGTTCTCTCCTACCGATCCTTTGAAACTGTTGGGAGAAAGATACAAAGTGGTCTCTGCTTTTCCATGGGCTGGGCTTTTGTATTTCATGTGGTGAGACAACCCTGAATCACTCCGGTATGACATATACGCTGACATAGGAACATTTTTAACTTCTGTGTGGATAGAGAGCTTATATTGCCTTTGAACAACTGTGTTTTTTTTCAGTTTTATTGTAATTTGCCCTTGTTTGAGGTACGGAGATATACAAACTTAATACATTTGAGACAAAGTGAATCTTTACCTTCAGTCAGATGCTCTGGTATTAATGTGATGGGAAGAATAGGTATGAAATGCTGAAACTCTGGTGTCAAAAGGCGTGATATAATTAGAAATGTTATATTTTCTGTCTCTCTAGCATTAGTATGTCTCCATCCCATTTGACAATATTGTGAACATATATCATGATAAATGTCATTTATTATAAGAAGACTGGGCTATTCAAATTGCATGTGATTTTTTTTTTTTTTTTTTCCGAGATGGAGTTTCACTCTTACTGCCCAGGCTGGAGTGCAGTGACGGGAACTTGGTTCACTGCAACCTCGGCCTCCTGGGTTCAGGTGATCCTCGTGCCTCAGCCTTCCAAGTAGCTGGGATCACAGGTGCGCGCCACTGTGACTAGCCAATTTTGTATTTTCAGTAGAAACAGGATTTCATCATGTTGGTCAGGCTGATCTCGAACTCCTGGCCTCAAGTGATTCGCCTGTCTCAGCCTCCCACAGTGCTGGGATTACAGGCTTAAGCCACCTCACCCAGCCTCTTTTTTTTGAGATGGAATCTCTCCTTGTCATCCAGGCTGGAGTGCAGTGGCGCGATGTCTGCTCACTGCAACCTCCGCCTCCCGGGTTCAAGCATTCTCATGCCTCAGCTTCCCAAGTAGCTGGGACTATAGGCACTTGCCACTACACCTGGCTAGTTTTGTATTTTTAGTAGAGATGGGGATTTTCAGTAGAGACGAGGTTTCACTGTGTTGGCCAGACTGGTCTCGAACTCTTGAGCTCCGGTGATCCGCCCGCCTCAAAGTCCCAAAGTATACAGGCGTGAGCCGCCGTGCTGGCCTGCGTGTGATTTTTTTTAGCAAATGCAAGAAGAGCCCAAGCTCAAGTGTTTTCTCTCATTGGATTCGCAAATAGTATTTTATGTAGGGCATTTCAATTTAGGGAGGAAATAAATTGCTTTGACTTCCTGCATTTTCCTCCTTTAAAAACACTTCAGTTGGTTAGTTTTCTTATATTCCTGTCAAAGCACAAAAGTGAACAGGACTTTTGAAGTATTCAGATCAAAAAGTGCTAATGCAGGTCTCCAATATATAAGACTTACAGAGTTGTCAATGAGAAAAATTGCTGTTGGATAAATCCATGAATTTGAGTGCAGCAATCTGAGTAACAGTTGCAGCTTATTTTGGTATTTTATTTTGGTTGTATATCAGCACATTTTTTTTATGTAGTTGGAGTTGCCCATTTTTATATTTGCAACCTGGTTTTTTAAATAAGTCACTTTGTAGTCTTAGATGTCTCTTACTAAAATAGAGATATGAAAAGGATCTTTATGGTCATCACCAAATGCTTGGCAACAAGATGGGTTCATCATTTTAAAATGTGTTGGATTATAACACATTTGAACATATCCGTTGTTTTCGTGCATATTTTGAGATATATTAATTTTTTTGAATTGAGCTTTACACAATACTTGAAGCACCTCTGTGGAGCTGCAGAATGAATTTTCGTAAACATTTTTAAACATTTTATTAAAGAGTTTAAAAAATGATGTGCAGAGAGGTTAGCAGAATCACTTGATTAGTATGACTTTGGGATTTGTTCTTAGTACTGTTTTATTTTTAACTTTATAACAGTCCATTGAAAATTAGAAGTAATAAATTTTAAGAAAAATTAATGCTCTTTAATTTGAAAGAAGGGTATAGCTGTTGAGTTTTATTTTTACTGATTTGATTAGTGTTCTATAAGTATTCATGTTTGCTATTTCAAGAAATGACGTAAGAGTAAACTGGTTGGCCGAGCTCAGTGGCTCACGCCTGTAATCCCAGCTTTGGGAGACTGAGGTGGGTGGATCACCTGAGGTCAGGAGTTCGAGACCAGCCTGGCCAACATGGCGAAACCCTCTCTCTACTAAAAATACAAAGATTAGCCAAGCATGGTGGTGGGCATCTGTAATGCCAGATACTCAGGAGGCTGAGGTAGGAGAATCACTTGAAACTGGGAGGTGGAGTTTGCAGTGAGCCAAGATTGCACCACTGCATTCCAGCCTGGGTGATAGAGTGAGAGACTGTCAAAAAAAAAAAAAGAGTAAACTGATTATTCACAGAAATAGGTAATGTATGTTTAATAGGTCGGTTTTTTATAGAGACAGGGACCCGCTTTGTTGTCTCCTGGACTCCTGGACTCAAGCGATCTTCCTACCTTGGCCTCCCAAAGTGTTAGGATTGTAGGCGTAAGCCACCATGCCTAGCCAGTAGGTTGGGTTTTTTATTTATTTATTTATTTATTTGAGGCGGAGTCTCGCTCTGTCACCCAGGCTGGAGTGCAGTGGCCAGATCTCGGCTCACTGCAAGCTCCACCTCCCGGGTTTACGCCATTCTCCTGCCTCAGCCTCCCGAGTAGCTGGGACTACAGGCGTCCGCCACCTCGCCCAGCTAGTTTTTTGTATTTTTTTTTTTTTTTTTAGTAAGGACAGGGTTTCACCGTGTTAGCCAGGATGGTCTCGATCTCCTGACCTCGTGATCCACCCGTCTCGGCCTCCCAAAGTGCTGGGATTACAGGCTTGAGCCACGGCACCCAGCTGGTTGGGTTTTTTAAACTTCTGCACATTTATGTTTTCTTAATATAAGTTATCATCTTGTTTTTGTTTATTCTTAATTTAGACCCTTCTCTTTAACGTCAATAGGCTGCCAAGGATTAGGTTTTTCTCTCTTTTCCAGAGGGTTCCAGATTTTTTTTCCTCTCTAGTGTTCCTAGTGAATTTCAAGGTCAGATTCGTTTTTGTGAATTTATAAATCTAAAGAGTTTTAAAAAATTTATCCTTAAAAATACGTTTTTTATATTACAAGTTAATGTTAAATTGTAATCTTTCAAGATAAATTTACTAGGAATAAATTGGTGCAACTTCATATGAAAATGTTGGGAAAGATCTGTTAAAACTATTGCGTTAAACTCTCTAACCATGCATTTAGATTGGATAAGAAAAATACATAGCTGTTTTAAGTAACATTGGGATGCACAGTTAGAAGTTGCAGACAGAATAATATTTGTACAATGTGACTATAATACAGTGAGACAAATTCTTTTTACTTTATAGCAATGCATGTGTATATTACTGTCTGCCATAGTCACCTAGATACCGTCTCTGGACTTACTAGTGTAAGAATTGACAACTAAATTTTTGGGTTTTGTTACTTAACATTAAAAAATGACTTTTTCTTCTAATACTGGAATAGTTTTATAATCATTCCTTTCAAAGAGGTATGTCTTTTGCGTAGGAAGAGTAGTGTTTCTTGGAATATCAAGTTGGACTAGACAGAATGTTCAGGGTAATAATCAGGGGACTGATTCAGCAAATTGGATATTACAACACCTGTTGTATATTAAATAATCATAAAAGATGTGTTCTGTTAATTATGGGCTGGCAGTTTCTTTGGCTCTGCTTGGAAGAGCATTTCATTAGATAGACTTAGTGAATTTTGTTTCTAGTTCTGTAGAACTAAGGAAAGGTTTGGGTGGAAGTGAAAATGTAAGTTAAATGAAAATTTTAGTTTATCCTCCTGTTTAGATTTGTACTTTTTTTCGTTCCAGGCTTGTCATATCTTATTTTAATCATTTTAATGATTTCTGCCTCTGATATGGTATCTGAATTCTTTTTTTTTGAAATGGAGTCTTGCTCTGTGGCCTAGACCAGAGTGCAATGACATGATCTCAGCTCACTGCAACCTCCGCCTCCTGGGTTCAACCTCAAGCAATTCTCCTGCCTCAGCCCCCTGCATAGCTGGGATTACAAGTGTGCACCACCACGCCTGGCTAATTTTTGTATTTTTAGTAGAGACAGGTTTTCACCATGTTGGCCAGCTGGTCTTGAACTCCTGAACTCAGGTGATCCACCTGCCTGGACCTGCCAAAGTGCTGGGATTACAGGTGTGAGCCACCGCACCAGGCCTGAATTCTTACATAATTCTATATTTGCTTGTTTTTTTTTTTTTTTTTTTTTTTTGAGACGGAGTTTCGCTCTTGTTGCCCAGGCTTTGAAGTGCAATGGTGCAATCTCGGCTCAACGCAACCTCCGCCTCCCAGGTTCAAGTGATTCTCGTGCCTCAGCCTCCTGAGCAGCTGGGATTGCAGGCATGAGCCGCCCTCCTGGCTAATTTTGTATTTTTAGTAGAGATGGGGTTTCTCCATGTTGGTGAGGCTGGTCTTGAATTTCTGACCTCAGGTGATCTACCCACCTCAGCCTCCCACAGTGCTGGGATTACAGGTGTGAACCACTGCCCAGGCCTGAATTCTTTTATGTCTATAATTCTTTTTTTTTTTTTTTGAGACGGAGTCTCGCTCTGTCGCCCAGGCTGGAGTGCAGTGGCCGGATCTCAGCTCACTGCAAGCTCCGCCTCCCGGGTTTACGCCATTCTCCTGCCTCAGCCTCCTGAGTAGCTGGGACTACAGGCGCCCGCCACCTCGCCCGGCTAGTTTTTTGTATATTTTTTAGTAGAGACGGGGTTTCACCGGGTTAGCCAGGATGGTCTCGATCTCCTGACCTTGTGATCCGCCCATCTCGGCCTCCCAAAGTGCTGGGATTACAGGCTTGAGCCACCGCGCCCGGCCTTTTTTTTTTTTTTTTGATACAGAGTTTTGCTCTTGTTGCCTAGGCTGGAGTGCAGTGGCACGATCAGGGCTCACCGCAGCCTCCACCTCCCGGGTTCAAGCGATTGTCCTGCCTCACCCTCCTGAGTAGCTGGGATTACAGGCATGCGCCACCACGGCGGGCTCATTTTGTATTTTTAGTAGAGATGGGGTTTCTCCATTTTGGTCAGGCTGGTCTTGAACTCCTAACCTCAGGTGATCTGCCTGCCTTGGCCTCCCAAAGTGCTGGGATTATGGGCGTGAGCCACCGTGCCCAACCTGCTTGTTTTTTTACGTAATGAAAAATTTGCACTTGTTTTAATTAGTTACAGGAAAATCATTATTATAAAATTTAACAAAGTTTTAGCGTTATAACTTTATTATGAATATTGTCTCACTTTATTTTGATTTTTGTCTGTCTTAATATTGTATAGTCCTGTTTCTTAGCCAAATAAGTGTTAACTCCTGCCTGGGAAGTCATTCCGTCCTGTGTGTCTGTGCGGTTTTACATGGCTTATAGAAGAGAAGCTTCTGTTCCAGTTGGTCTCTCTTCCATGGCACAGACTCCTGGCTTCTGTTATTTCGTGTTCTCTTTATTTGTATATCACATTGTCCTTTTTTTAAGGACCTTACTCTTCTGTTCTCATTCAGTCTTTCTTCTGGACTTACCTATCCATTTGTCTTCCTTTTCCTAACTCCTTTTGCATTTTTTTAAAAAAAAGATCGCAGTAACTAATAGCATTCTATATAAAAGTCTGATTATACTTTGCTTTTAGGAGGGGGTATGTTTCCAAATTATAATAGACTTGTGTATTTGGTGAGGTCGTGATATGTGAGTGTGGTTCTAGAGATATATAAGGGCCTCACATGGAAAGGGAACTAGTGAGTACTAACAGAAGATTGGAAGGGTAACGACTTAATTTTGCAGATTTTCTGCCAAAAAAAGCCATTTTTCTCATTGTAGCATGACATGAGTTGGAGTTATACACATTCAGGCTTAAATCTGCCCTGCTCATGAAGGGAGTTTTGGGGTAATAGAGTGTTCTATAAAACTGGATTGTGGTGATTGTTGCATAAGCATATACATTTAATACATTTATTAAACTTTTCACTTAAGTAAATTTTACTATATGTATATTATGCTTTAATATAACTATTAAAAACAGTTTTGCTCCAGTATTTACCAGTTTGTGCTATCAGGCAAGTCATGTAACCTCTGAGCTGTAGTTCAGTCAGTTAACAAATGTGTATGGTAATGCCTGGTTTCCTGAGATTGTTGAGGTGAGGACTAAAAATAATACAGGGTATGCAGCTGGCATAGTAGGTGCTCAGTTAATAGCAGCTACAATTCTTAAACTGTCTGTATGGACCAAACATAATGAATTTGCTGCCACCACCTGGTGTGGTAAACCTACTGTTTGCTCATCTGGTAATGACTAGAAGAGTTTCTGTCTTTCTCTTCACCAACTTCCCTCTTCTGGCTTTTCATTGGTCTGCAGTGCTTTATCCTCCATCGAGATAAAAATGGTTTATCCTCCAGAATCTCTGCATCTTTTTCTAATGATTTCTTCTCTTCCCTATACTTCTAGAAAGAAATCTACTGTCTGATTTGCACTCAATAGTATAACAAATCTGCTCTTTTGAGGTCACTGGCTACCTAATTGCCAAATCTTTTAACTGTTTCTTTTGGTCTTAATTCTGTAACATTTAAAATTTTTACTTCCGGGGCTTAGTGTGGTCTCATAGTTATGACCACCTCCTTCACTTCCCCTTGCTAGACTTTCTTTTTTTCCAGTTTTGCTCTTCTTGCTCAAGCTGGAGCGCAATGGTGTGATCTTGGTCCATTCCAACCTCTGCTTCCCAGGTTCAAGCGATTCTCCTGCCTCAGCCTCTCCAGTAGCTGGGATTACAGGTGCGCGCCGCCACACCAGGCTAATTTTTTTTGTGTTTTCAGTAGAAACGGGGTTTAACCATATTAGCTAGGCTGGTCTTGAACTCCTGACCTCAGGTGATCTGCCCACCTCGGCCTCCCAAAGTGCTGGGATTACAGGCATGAGCCAGCGTGCCCGGCCTCCCCTCACTAGACTTTCTAAGCCCGGCCTCCCCTCACTAGACTTTCTAATGTTGAGACCTTTAAGTGTCCTTTGCTGTCATCTTTAGCTCTCTCTCATTTTGCTTTTAACTTTCACCTTAGTCTGTTAGAAAACGAAATTATTTACAAGGCAATATCTTCCTATTCTTGACTCCAGTGTAGCTAGATTAATTTTTCCTAAAGCTCAGTCTGATGACATCGCTTATTTTGCAAAAACTTGAGAAATTTCTGTTGGCATGGGAAATAAAATAAAAATTAAGCCTGGACTTAACCCTTAAAAATAAAAAATCAAGTAGGAAGTGTGTTATGTGTGTTTTTCATGTAAGTTCTCACTGTTCAGTTTACAGAGATAGTCATATAAATGAGTAAATATAAACAAAATGTGAAACAGTGTAATAGGTAGTAAACAGAAGTGAATAATTATATGCATATCAAAAAGGACATTTCTTAATATTTTGGTTATAAAAATAAAACATTCCCTTAAAATCTTTAGGCAGTAAAAAATATATGTGACATAGAAAATGAGAATTCCCACCTAATTCCATTCTCCTTGAGACCAGTGTTTAAACTTTAAAATGTATTCTTAACGATTTTCCATCTGGTCATCACAATAATAATTTGCATATATACTATTCCTATCAACAATGGGCATATTCATCAAAGTCTGACATCCTTGTTTTCCTTTCCCTGTCCTTAGGTTGCAGAAGTCTTTAGCCGATTATTTGAATTCTAGTGGTCAGTAGACCCAGTTCACTAGTCTTAGTTCTAGCAGATGGGAAGATAATGTGGTATAATGAAAGGTATGTGAACTTTTTAGGTACAAACTTTGTGTGTGCCACCTACAGCTGTATGTCACAGAAGATTTACTTGATTGTACAGAATAATTTACTCAACTGCAAAATGGGGTCCTAATATAGTATAAGGTCTTTTCAAGGAACTTGTGATGAGAGTGCTGTCAAGCATGTTTTTCATAATTGGTAGTTATTGTGTGAGATGTATGATGAAATTCAGAGGCAAAAGTATAACTCAAGGTATGAAGGAAGGGATTGAATAAAAGAGATCAGCAAAGTAGACTGTTGAGGACTGCCTTCTTTAATTAAGATTTATTGAGGGTTGCCTTCTTTGCTTCAGGCTCACTTTATTTACTAGATAGTTTAAAAAATAAGAGCTATTGTAAGTGATAAGGTTTTTTATTTTCTGAGATTTGTCTAATAAGGAAATTCTTATGGTCCATGATCTGTATGCCTTTCACTTTTTTTTTTCTTTTTTAAAGCAATCAGTGAAACATTTGAACATATCAAGAAAAAATGCTGGTAAAAAAAAGAATTTTGAGTCTTATGAAACAGAGGCAAGAGATTTTTACTTAGTAATGGTCTGTATTAGAGAAATAGATTCTTAGTACCTGAAGTCTACCTTATTGGATCTGTGGTCTCATTTGCTTATTGATGCAAGTATTGTTGTTTCTTTAGGTTAGATGAGGTCTTAATCATGGAACATTTGAAGTCACGTAAAGAAGGTAATGTTTTTTTTAAAAGCCCTCTACTCCATCTGTTTAAACGTTACGGGAAATTTGTTATCGAAAGCAGTCGTTACACTAGATCATAGATTTGGAATACCAACAAGTAGTCATAAGAATAAATGAATGTTTGATGATTTGTTTCCAAATTAACGTGTGTAGTTGAAGTTTATTTGTGCTGTTGTAGTTTTTAAACTATGTTTGGAGAAGGAAGTATGGGTTTATTTAACTTCTCTGGTAAAGGGGATCGCGGGGATAGGGTATGATAACCTTTCATTAGGGACTAAAGTCAGGTCATGTTACTACTAACTGTACTTACGTAGATGAATATAGAAGTAAAACAAATTAGGACCAAAGACAAAGGATAGAGATAATTATGTTTTAGCTTGTTTCATCTTTTGAGGGAGTTATTCTAATTTTCCATTTTATAGCAGGGAAATGGGCGTGGGGATGAAGTGATTGTCCTTTGCACACAAGAGACAGTGCCAGAATTCACTGTGGGTCAGGGAGGAGTGAAATACCCGCCCCCACACCCCACAAAACAGGCATCTTCAAATCCCGGAAAGGTTATTTGTTAAAGAGAAATATTCATTCAGTAAATATTTATTGGCCAGGCTTTTATTAAGTTCAAGGATACAGTAAGAGGCAATAAGAGCATAGGTCTTTGCCTTCATGGACCATGCAGTCTTCTGGGGGTTACAGATTACAGATCCACAAACATAACTGCAAATTGGATAAATGCAGCTGAGGAAATGAGTATGATCTGAGAGTGCAGCAGGAGACACCTAATTGAGACCAGTGATGGATTAGTGGAGTGTTTGACACAGGAGAATCTTTCTTTGAGAGAGTGACATTTAAGCAGAGAATGGATGGAAGCATGAAAAGGAGTCTTTCAGGCAGAGGAAGATCCTGAGATGAGGAGCTTGAACTCTTCCACAGCCTGAAAGAAGGCTTAGTTTAGTTTAGCTGAAGCTTAATGAGCAAGGTGGGGAAAAGTAGGGCTGAAAGTGAACCTAGATTGTAGGTAGGGATCAAATCAGACAGAAATATTACATACGGGTAAGGGGAGGAATTGTAAGCTTTCTGCTAAGTATACTGAAAAGCCATGTAAGAAGTGAATGTTGCAGTCTGATTTCATTTTTAGTTTATATTTATATATATTTTTTTGAGATGGAGTTTCACTCTTGTTGCCCAGGCTGGAGTGCAATGGTGTAATCTTGGCTTACTACAACCTCCGCCTCCGGGGTTCAAGCGATTCTCCTGTCTCAGCCTCCCAGGTAACTGGGATTACAGGCATGTGCCACTACACCAGGTTAATTTTGTATTTTTAGTAGAGGCGGGGTTTCTCCATGTTGGTCAGGCTGGTCTTGAACTCCTGATCTCAGGTGATCCGCCCGCCTCAGCCTCACAAGGTGTTGGGATTGCAGGTGTGAGTCACCATGCCCGGCTGATTCATTTTTAAGAAGATCTTTAGATATTCTGGGGAGTATAGTAGGTAAGTCAGTATTCCAGCAGAAAAATGATGGACTTCTTGGGCAAGAAGGATAGTAGTAGAGATGGGTAAGAGTGGACAATTGCGAGATTTATTTTGGAAGTAGAAAAAGCACTTGATGATGGCAGTCTGTAGGGGAAGAAAGGAGAAAGAATTAAGAATAACCTCCAGGTTTCTATTATTGAGTCGCTAAACACAAAACATGGTGAAATGACAAAAACTGGAAGAGGTACAGATAAAAGGGGATAGAGCAAGTTAAAAAAAAAAAAAACAAAACTAGATGTAGAGAGTAGGCAGTTTGGAGTTTTGAAACATCTTGATTGGATAAAGTAAGGAGTTTAGGGGTATTAGGGTATTATTTTAAATCATGGGAATGGATGAGAGCCCCAAAGAAAGTTAAAATTACTTGAAAGTACCTTGTAGTTAAATTTTGGTCCTATGGGAGAGAAGAAATTTTTTCTTACCTCTAGAAATTCTACACACTAGAGATCTCTGAATGAAATAATTGATTTATTCATTTATTTATTAGATCAAAGGGATTTTTGTTTAGACTGTGTCATAACCCTTGAATGGATTTTTAGTAGCTGTGTACTTGAATTCAATGGTTCCTATCATCTTCTAAAGCCAGACTAGCTTTGTTTTAGGTATCTAACAAAGATATGTTCAACAGATTTGTGGCTACATTGTAAGCCATGTGAATACATAATTTATGTTATCTGTCTTTGGTTCTCAGGTCCCTGTCTCCGTTCTCCCAACGTTAAGAATATCACTTTAGGCCGGGCACGGTGGCTCATGCCTGTAATCCCAGCACTTTGGGAGGCTGAGGCGGGCGGATCACGAGGTCAGGAGATCGAGACCATCCTGGCTAACATGGTGAAACCCCGTCTCTACTAAAAATACAAAAAAACTAGCCGGGGGAGGTGGTGGGCGCCTGTAGTGCCAGCTACTCCGGAGGCTGAGGCAGGAGAATGGCATGAACCTGGGAGGCGGAGCTTGCAGTGAGCTGAGATCCGGCCACTGCACTCCAGCCCGGGCAACAGAGCAAGACTCCGTCTCAAAAAAAAAAAAAATATCACTTTATTTTGTATTACATTTACCCATAAGAATGATCTGGTAATCTTGTGTATGCCTTTTAAAAACATGTATAGTATACGTATCTTTTTACAACTTTTTTTTTTTTTCGCTTAGTGGTATGTCTTAGATGTCTTTTAGAGTTAATACAGAAGGATCTCCTTTTTAACTGTCGTAAAGTATTTAATGGCATGGATATAATACAGCTTAGACATTCTTTTGATGGACAGTTTATTTCCAATTTTTTGCTATTGTAGATAATCCTGCAAGGAATATATTTGCATTTTCTTCAGATTTATGAGTGTTTTCTCTAGGGAAGATTATGAGAATAGGAATTCCTGAGTCAGAGTATATGCATATTATATATTTTAATACATAACTGCCAGATTGCCCTCCGTTATTCCACTATACCAACTGCATTTCCACTACTTCCTCCACATTCTTCCCAACACTGTATATTATCAAATAGCTAAATTTAACGTGTTCCCTCTGAAGTATAAGTATCGATTCTTTGTTATAGCTGTTACAAATATATATATATATATATATATATATATTTTTTTTTTTTTTTTTGAGACGGAGTCTTGCTCTGTTGCCCAGGCTGGAGTGCAGTGGCCGGATCTCACCTCACTGCAAGCCCTGCCTCCCAGGTTTACGCCATTCTCCTGCCTCAGCCTCCTGAGTAGCTGGGACTATAGGCGCCCGCCACCTCGCCCGGCTAGTTTTTTTGCGTTTTTTAGTACAGACGGGGTTTCACCGTGTTAGCCAGGATGGTCTCGATCTCCTGACCTCGTGATCCGCCCGTCTCGGCCTCCCAAAGTGCTGGGATTACAGGCTTGAGCCACTGCGCCCGGCCCTTTTTTTTTTTTCGGTGGAGTCTCGCTCTCTTCACCCAGGCTGGAGTGCAATGGTGTGATCTCGGCTCACTGCAACCTCCACCTCCCAGGTTCAAGCGATTCTCCTGCCTCAGCCTCCCGAGTAGCTGGGATTATAGGTGCCCGCCACCACGCTTGGCTAATTTCTGTATTTTTAGTAGAGATGGGGGTTTCACTATGTTGGCCAGGCAGGTCTCGAACTCCCGACCTCAGGTGATCTGCCCACCTCAGCCTCCCAAAGTGTTGAGATTACAGGCGTTAGCCACCGTGTCCAGCTACAAGTATATATATTTATGGAATCTTTTTTTGCTATGTAAATTTTTTCATGTAATGGAGAAATCCATTTTATTATTGCAAGAAATAGGAATAACTATAACAAGAAGTATGCAAGACTTTAATGAAGGAAACTATAAAACAATACTGTAGGGCTGCCAGGCGTGGTGGATCCTGCCTGTAATCCCAGCACTTTGGGAAGCCGAGGCAGGTGAATCTTCTGAGGTCAAGAGTTCAAGACCAGCCTGGCCAACATGGTGAAACCCCATTTCTACTAAAAATACAAAAACTAGCTGGGCATGGTGGCACGTGCTTGTAGTTCCAGCTACTCGAGAGGGTGAGGCAGAAGAATTGCCTGAACTCGGGAGGCAGAGGTTGCAGTGATCCAAGATCATGCCACTGCATTCCAGGATGGGTGACAGAGCAAGACTCCATCTCAAAAAACAAACAAACAAACAGAAAAACCCCAACACAATACCATAGGGCAAGCTTGTCCAGCCTGCAGCCCACAGGTCCCATGCTGCCTAGGAGGTCTTTGAATGTGGCTCGACACAAACTTGTAAACCTTCTTAAAACATTATGAGATTTGTTTTTGCAATTTTTGTTGTTGTTTGCTCATCAGTTATCATTAATGTTAGCATATTTTATGTGTGGCCCAAGACAGGTTCTTTCAGTGTGGCCCAGGAAAGCCAAAAGGTTGGACACCCTTACCATAGGGCATATAAGAAAACTTTACATGGAAAGATGTGCCAGTGTCTGAATGGGAAGACTTCTGTAATGTAAAAAAGTTTAATTTGTCTCCGGATTAATCTTTTAAATTCAGTGAAACCCTAATCAAATATTTGCATATGATACCGACTTTAAAAGGTAGAAGAGGATAAACAGTGAGAAGGAAAACTCACTTTTCTTCCTTCTGATTCATCTACACAATTCTCTTCCCTAGAGGCAAACCACTCTTGTCATTTTCTTAGGCGTTTATCCAGAGATGCTGTGTGTGGTGCGTTTATGCATTGTTCTGTACCTTGCTGTTTATACTTAATTTAAATGTGTGGTTGATCCTTATTAGCATGTAAATTCATTTAGAGTGGCTTCATTGTTTCCAAGTGCTGCATTTTGTTGTATGTCTTTGTCATCATTTTATCCATTTGTGTTAAGAGATATTTGGATTGTTTAAATGTTTTGATTTTACCATGAATATCCTTCTATGTTTTGTTTTTATTTATTTATTTTTTTGCGATGGAGTCTTACTCTGTTGCCTAGGCTGGAGTGCAGTGGTGCGATCTCAGCTCTCTGCAATCTCTTCCTTCCGGGTTCAAGCAATTCTCCTGCCTCAGCCTCCCAAGTAGCTGGGATTACAGGTGCCCGCCACCACACTCGGCTAATTTTTGTGTTTTTAGTAGAAATGGGGTTTCACCATGTTGGCCAGGCTGGTCTCTAACTCCTAACCTCATGATCCACCCTCCTCAGCCTCCCAAAGTGCTGAGATTACAGGTGTGAGCCACTGTGCCTGGTCTGTTCTTTAAAATATGAGATAATGTATCTGTTGAATGGATGCCTAAACGTGGAATTGCTTGGTCAAAGAAATATTTTTTTAGTTGCCCTCTATAGAGACTGTACCAATTAACAGAATGGGAGTCTTGCTACATGGGATATTGTTAAGACTTGGTGGGCCTTTGTTAATATAAGAGAAGAGTGGTGGCCTTTCAGAATTTAAGTAGTATTTTTGTAGATACATATTTAAGAGTGATTTTTTGTGTGTGTGAACTATGTTTATTTTTTGTCCTTTATTCCATTTGATTGTTGGTTTATCTCATTGATTGTAGGAGCTCTTTGCTTTCATTTTATTACGAGATGACAAAATTTTTCTTTTCATAGGTTACCATTGTTTTTGGTGTTTTTTCCCCCCATATAGTGTCTTGTCTTTTCTAAAAAAAAACAGTAAAATATAGTAACATAAAATTGACTTTTTTTTTTTTTTTTTTTTACCATTTTTAAGGGTCCACATTTTTGTGACATTAAGTACCTTCACAATTTCTTGTAAAAATCAGCATTATCCAGAATGTTTTCATCATCCCAAATAGAAACCATATTCATTAGCATTCCTTGTCTCCCCTCCCTCAAGCCCCTGGTAACTTCTGTTCTACGTTTTGTATTGAACTACCTCATGAATGGAATCACAATATTTGTCCTTTTGTGTCTGGCCTGCTTCACTTAACATGTTTTCAGAGTTCATCTATGTTGTAGTATGTATCAGAATTTTCTTCATTTGTTAAAGCTGTATAATATTCCCCTGTATATGTTTATCAACATTTTATTTATCCATTCAATTTTTGTTGGACACTTAGGTTGTTTTTACCCTTTGACCGTTGTGAAAATGCTTCCGTGACCATTGTTGTACAAGTATCTATTTGAGTCATTGCTTTCAGTTATTTTGGGTTTATATCTCAGTGAAATTGATGGGTCATAGATTAATATCCACATGTAAGTTTGGGGAACCATTAAACTGTTTTCCGTACCATTTTACGTTTTTACCAGCAGTACGCAAGCATTCCAATTTCTGAAGGTCTTCATCAGCACTTCTTTTCTTTTCTCTTTTTAAAAAACTTTTTCCTCCATTTAAAAAATTTATGGCCGGGCGCGGTGGCTCAAGCCTGTAATCCCAGCACTTTGGGAGGCCGAGACGGGCGGATCACGAGGTCAGGAGATCGAGACCATCCTGGCTAACACGGTGAAACCCCGTCTCTACTAAAAATACAAAAAAAAACCAGCCGGGCGAGGTGGCGGGCGCCTGTAGTCCCAGCTACTTGAGAGGCTGAGGCAGGAGAATGGCATAAACCCGGGAGGCAGAGCTTGCAGTGAGCTGAGATCCGGCCACAGCACTCCAGCCCGGGCAACAGAGGGAGACTCCGTCTCAAAAAAAAAAAAAAAAAAAAAAAAAATTATGTATGTATGTATGTATATATGTAGAGCTGGAGTCTTGCTATATTGCCCAGGCTGGTCTTGAACTCCTGGCCGCAATTGATTCTTTCACCTTGGCCTTCCAAAGCATTGGGATTACAGGTGTGAGCCACCACGTCTGACCTCCTTTTTTAGAAAAATAGCAATCCTATGCTGGGCACGGTAGCTTATGCCTGTAATCCCAGCGCTTTGGGAGGCCAAGGTGGGCGGATCACGAGGTCAAGAGATCGAGACCATCCTGTCCAACGTGGTGAAACCCTGTCTCTACTAAAAATACAAAAATCAACAGGCGTGGTGGCACGCGCCTGTAGTCCCAGCTACTTGGCAGGCTGAGGCAGGAGAATCACTTGAACCCGGCACACAGAGGTTGCAGTGAACCAGGATTGTGCCACTGCACTCTTAGCCTGGCGACAGAGCGAGACTCCACCTCAAAAAAAAAAGAAAAATAGCAATCCTATTGCGTGTGAAATGGTACTTTATTTTTTATTTTAAATTGTTAAAAAAAAAAAAACATAAAATTACTGTTTTCACCACTTTTAAGTGTTCAGCTCAATATTGTTAGGTATATTCATGCTGTCACATAGGAGATCTCTAGACCTTTTTTATTTTGTAAAACCAGAACTCTACCCCAGTTATCTCTTCCTCCAGCCCCTGGTAACCGCCATTTTTCTTTCTGTTTATGAAATTTGACTACTTTAGATACTTCATATAGGTGAAATCCTGCAGTATTTGTCTTTTTGTGACTTGCTGTTTTCAGGTAGCGTGATGTCCTCATGGTTCTGTGTTACAGCGTGTGTCAGAATCTTCTTCCCTTTAGATGTCTGTTGTATGTCTACGTCTTTTAGGTCTAAGTAGTTTATGGTGTTGTTTAAGCCCCTTCCGTTTCCTTACTGATCTTCTGTTCGGTGGTTCTATCCATTTTTGAAAGGGTATAATGAAGTCTCCAGCTATTATCATAGAGTTTTGTGTCTCTCTCTCTCCTTTTAATTCTGGTAATTTTTGCTTTAATGTATTTTGGGGCTTAGTTGTTAGGTATCTATGTTTAGAACTGCTGTATCTTCTTGCTAGAATGAACCTTTCATCAATATATAATGTTCTTTGTCTCTTATAACCTTTTTTGATTTAAATTTAATTTCTGATTAGTATAGCCACTCCAGTTCTCGTTTGGTTAATATTTGCATGTATTAGGTTTTCTATCCTAGCAGAAAATAGTACTCAACTGTTCTGTATCTTTGTATCTGAAGTGAATCTTTTTCTTTAAATTGAGATACGATCTCGCTTTGTTGCCCAGGTTGGTCTCAAACTCCTAGGCTTAGGTGATCCTCCTGCTTTGGGCTCCCAAAGTGTTGGGATTACAGGCGTAAGCCGTGTTGCCTGGCCCTAAAGTGAATCTTTTGTAGACAGCATATAGATGGATAGTGTTTTTAAAAATTCAGTCTGCCAGTGTATCTTTTATTATAATTTAAAACATTTATATCTAAGGTAAGTCTTCATAAGGATTTAGCTCTGCCATTTTGCTGTTTTCTACGTCTTACATTTTTTCCTTTCCATTTTTTTTGAGACAGTGTCTCGCTTTGTTGCCCAGGTGAAGTGCAGTGGTGCAATCTCGGCTCACTGCAAACTTCGCCTGGTTCACGCCATTCTCCTGCCCCAGCCTCCCGAGTAGCTGGGACTACAGATGCCCGCCACCACGCCTGGCTAATTTTTTTGTAGTTTTAGTAGAGACGGGGTTTCACTGTGTTAGTCAGGATGGTCTTGATTCCTGACCTCGTGATCCACTCTCCTCGGCCTCCCAAAGTGCTGAGATTACAGGCATGAGCCACTGTGCCCAGCCAACCGTTTCTATTTCTTTTATTATTGCTTTTTATATTAAATTTTTCTCTAGTGTACCATTTCATTTCCTCCTTTTCTATGTATTTTAAAAGTTTTTTTTTTTTTTTGAGAAGGAGTCTCGCTTTGTTGCCCAGGCTGGAGTGCAGAGTGTAGTGGTGCCATCTCGGCTCACTGCAAGCTCTGCCTCCTGGGTTCACACCATTCTCCTGCCTCAGCCTCCCGAGTAGCTTGGGACTACAGGCATGCACCACCACGCCCGGCTAATATTTTTGTACTTTTAGTAGAGATGGGGTTTCACCATGTTAGGCAGGATGGTCTCAAACTCCTGACCTTGTGATCCTCCCGCCTTGGCCTCCCAAAGTTCTGGGATTACAGGTGTAAGCCACTGTGCCCAGCCTATAAGTATTTTTTTTTTTTTTTTGAGACCGAGTCTCGTTCTATCACCCAGGCTGGAGTACAGTGGCCGGATGTCAGCTCACTGCAAGCTCCGCCTAGCGGGTTCCCGCCATTCTCCTGCCTCACCCTCCCCAGTAGCTGGGACTAGAAGTGCCGCCACCTCGCCCAGCTAGTGTTTTGTGTTTTTCGTAGAGATGGGGTTTCACTGTGTTAGCCAGGATGGTCTCGATCTCCTGACCTCGTGATCCGCCCGTCTCGGCCTCCCAAAGTGCTGAGATTACAGGTGTAAGCCACTGTGCCCGGCATATAAGTATTTTTAAATGGTTACCTTGGGGATTAAAATAGCCATCTTAAATTTATAATAACGTATTGCAAATAATTTGGTTTCAGAAGTATACAAACACTCTGCTGTACTTCTCTGTCCTCTTCCTTTGTATTATTGTTGTCATAGATTACATCTGTATATATTGTGTGCTTAGTAATATAAATTTAAAATTACTGTTTTTTGGGATTTTTTGTTTTGGAGACGAAGTTTCGTTCTTGTTGCCCAGGCTGGAATGCAATGGTGCAATCTTGGCTCACCGCATACTCCACCTCCTCGGTTCAAGTGATTTTCCTGCCTCAGCCTCTGGAGTAGCTGAGATTACAGGCATGTACCACCACGCCTAGCTAATTTTGTATTTTTAGTAGTGATGGGGTTTCTCCATGTTGGTCAGGCTGTTCTCAACCTCCCGGCCTCAGTTGATCTGCCTGCCTTGGTGTCCTAAAGTGCTGGGATTATAGGCGTGAGCCACCGTGCCCAGCCTAAAATTACTGTTTTATGCCTTTATCTTTTACATCATATGAAAAAATTAATTATAAACCTAAAGTACATTACCACTGACTTTTCTGTTATCTCATTAGTTACCTTCACTCATATTCTTTATTTCTTCTTACCATGTTGAGTTACTGTTCAGTGTTTTACCATTTTTGCTGGAAGAACTCTCTTTAGCATTTCATGTCGGGCAGGTCTGCAGGAAATGAGCTTCTTTCTGCTTTTGCTTATTTGGAAATATCTTAGGTTCTCCTTATTTTTGGAGGGATTTTTTGCTGCATATAGAATTCTTGGCTGACAGATCCCCCCCCCCCCCCCCCCCCGCTTTCTGTTAGCACTTTAAATGTCTTCCCACTGACTTCTGGCTTCTAATGGTTTCTGATGAAAAATATGCTAGTAATCTAAATGATCTAATGAGGATCCCTTGAACCAGATGAGTCTCTTCTCTCTTGCTGCTTTCAGAATTTCTGCTCTTTTTGAGGTCCACAATGTGTCTTGACATGGATATCTTTGAGCTTATCCTGCTTTTGGATTTTGTTGAGCTTCTTGGATATGTGTATTTATCATCATCATAGTTGGGCCGTTTTCAGCCATTGTTTTTTCAAATGGTTCGTTAACTTTGGAAATCTGATTCTCCCAGTCTTTATAGATGGCAGATTTTTTACTTGTTGAGGGATAGAGCTGTTCACGTGACTTTTTCTGCACTTTTTTTTTTTTTTTTTGCACAGTTTATGTTTCTTGTTTGTAGGCACTGGAGTTTCTGTTCCATTTTCTCTCTGGGGAGGTAGTGACCTGACAAAAATTTCTTTAAATGTCTACATAGAAAAGAGAAAAGGGTCATGTCTCAGTAAATCTGTGATAGATGCTGCAGGGAAAGCTGCTTCTGCCCAGAAGGCTGAAACCAAGGAAGTGTCTGCTCCAGACCAGCCCAAACACACACTCCTAAACTGTCAGCCCTGTGTATAGCCAGCTGTGCCAAGAACACAGCATGCTATTCCCAAAGCTGAGTTGGGGTGGGGAATGAGGGATAGTGGCTGGTTTGTCCTGTTCACTTAGGAATGATCACCAGCCTCCCCCTCCGTTGCTCCTGCGTTGGTTTTAGGTATACAGTCAGGTTCTAGAGATCCAAAGTAGTTGGTTCCAATCATTTTTTCCCACTCAGTGGTTGCTTGGGTGGAAGTACCCATACCTAGAACTTCTTGCCACACCATTTCACCTGAAGTCTCTGTCTTCATCTGTGTTTTTTCTTTTTTAAAAATTTGTTACTTCATCTATTTTTTATGTCAGATTTACAGGGATCTTGTATCTTTAAAATTATAAAAATAAATGTTTGGTTTTCTTGTAATTTATTTTTACATTAAATTTTTATTAAATTTTAAAATTTAAGACTTTATCTTGCATTAATGTTTGTGTATGATGAGAGGTAGGTGGGTCCCCAGATTTTTATTTTTATATTGGAATTTCTTTTGGTGTGAGACAAGAATTCAAAGTAATATTTCTCAGTTGCTTCCAGTTGTTTTATACTACTTTTCTGAAAAATTTATATCCCCTTTGAAATTTCATTGTATACTAAATTTCTTGATATATTGGGTCTATTTCAGACTCTTTCGTCTGTTTGGTCTGTTTTTTCTTATTCTCTACCTCACTGTTTTATTTATTGTAGCTTCATAATATGCTAGTGTCTTCTGTTACTCATCTCTTTTTAGAATTTTCCTGTTCTTGGCTGGGTGCCATGGCTCATGCTTATAATCCCAGCACTTTGGGATGCCAAGGCAGGCAGATCACTTGAGGTCAGGAGTTGGAGACTAGCCTGGCCAACGTGGTAAAACCCCATCTCTACTAAAAATACAAAAAGTTAGCTGGGCATGGTGGCGGGCACCTGTAATCCCAGCTACTTGGGAGGCTGAGGAACAAGAATCACTTGAACTCAGGAGGTGATGGTTGCAGGGACTTGAGAATGTGCTACTGCTGGGCGACAGAGCGAGACTCTGTCTAAAAAAAAAAAGAATTTTCCTGTCTTTGTTTGTTAATATTTCCATATAAATTTGAGAATCAGTTTGTCTAATTAAAAATTCTGTTAGTATTTTTATTGGGATCAAAGTAAGTTTGCAGATAATTTAGGGAAAATTGATATCTTTATGTTACTGAGTCTTGCTTTGGAATTAGGTTTGCTTTTGTTGGTGTTAGTGCCTTGATGAACTCATGGATTTAAGCATATCTGAGGCCGGGCATGGTGGCTCATGCCTGTATTCCCAATACTTTGAGAGGCTGCGGCGGGAAGATCAGTTAGGGCCAGGAGTTCAAGACTAGCCTGAGCAACATAGGGAGACCTCATCTCTACAAGAAATAAAACAATTAGCTAGGCATGGTGGCACATGCCTGGAGCTCTAGCTTCCCAGGAGGCTGAGGTGGGAGAATCACTTGAGTCCAGAAGTTAAGGTTGCAGTGAGCTGTGATCATGCCATTGCACTCTAGCCTGGGTTGCCAGTGAGACCCTGCCTCTAAAAAACAGAAAAAAACCTCCCAAAAACCACATATTTTATGTGTTTTAATTAACTGCAATGATTTTTATTCATGTTTAAATTTTCCTGTCTTTGGCCAGTTGGAGCCTATTCATGTTGGCTCTGGAGTCCTTTTAACTCCTCCATTAGTCTTCAGTAGCTTTCTTGCTATCTACTATAAGCAAGTGTTTGGGCTAATCTTACACATTTCCTGCCTCTGACCTGCAATATACCATTTCTCCAAGGAGCCCTGGTTTCGGTAGGTGGGAAATGGTATTTTCATCTATTGGATTTTAAGTTTCTGCAGTCATATTTTTAACATGGAGAAGTACCTTTTTCCTCCTGTAGGTACGAATTTTTTCCTAGCATTCTGTTCATATTTTATGGGTATGTTTTCTTATCTCTCTGAATATATTATTTTCTTAGGATGTTTTTTCCCCTTAGATAGTTACCATTTCTGCCAACTTGAGTTTTTCATCCCATTTGTTTTCATCATGAAGATAACCTTTCATATCTGTACTCATCTGTCAGGTAGTCCTTGGTTGTCTGTTCATGGTTAAGAATGCAGGTCTAAAAGCTGTGTGGACACTCAGAGCTGTTGGGGGTCACAGTACACTGTTGATAATCACACTTCATCAAGGGATGATCTGGGTGGATGTTTGTTGGGAAGTCTCCATTCGTGGGTATCTTTTTATGAAATCATGTTTCCAGAAAGAGCCTTCCGGTTTCCTGAATAGGGAGATGTGTGACTTGCAGTTTTAGGTGGAGGTTAGGTCTCAGCACCAGTACTGAGTTGAGTATGTATCAGTTTATTTTATATCTCAGGTTCAGCTGAAATAAGGGGCTTGCCCCTGAACTGTGCCTGATGTCTTCCTGTCCAAAGTCGATCTTGTACTTTCTCCACAGATTAAGCTTGTGGATTTATTTGGATGGGAAAGGAAATGTAGGTTTCTAATTGCTTTTCAATAGTTTTCACTGAGTTGTCTATTAGCTGTCTTTTTTTTTTTTTTTTTTTTGGAGACAGAGTCTCACTCTGTCACCCAGACTGGAGTGCAGTGTCCTGATCTTGGCTCACTGCCACCTCTGCCTCCCAGATTCAGGTGATTCTTATACCTCAGCCTCCTGAGTAGCTGAGATTACAGGCATGCGCCACAATGCCTGGCTAATTCTTGTATTTTTAGTAGAGATGGGGTTTCACCATATTGGCCAGGCTGGTCTCCAGCTCCTGACCTAAAGTGATCTGCTTTCCTCAGCCTCCCAAACATTAGCTGCCCTAAGTACATCATCCCCTTTGGGAAAGAGATGCTGCTATTAGGTTGGTGCAAAAGTAATTGCAGTTTTTGTCATTACTTTCAGTGGTTCCTGAACCTGTTGAGTATTCTATTTTGAACTGTTGCCTCATTCCTCTGGAAATTGTTATGTTGATGAAGATACTTCCTACCTTGACAAGTGAATGTTAACTGCAGTTTCATTTGTAATTTGTTCATTTCAAAACTTTGCTTCCTGTGGGTTCAGTGTTACCAGGCCTGCTAAGTCAGTTACAACTAATCTATGCTTAGATATCTGCCTTCCCTCTTCCAAAATTTTAGTGCACTTGAATTCTCTCTTATCTCCCCTTCCTTGTAGATTTGTCCTTTTTTCTAAAAAAAACCCTTATTGTAGGTTTAGTTGACCTTTGGATGGGAGCAAAATTTTATGGCCATTCAGTTGACTGATTTCTACATATTAATTTGTTATGTAGATACAATTATTTTACTATATAAACTCACTGTCTATAATAGTTTTTCAGGTAAATCTTTTGGGTCTTTGGGGTAAAGAATTGTATAATTTGTATATAATATTTTCCCCACTTTCACTTTTTTTTTTTTTTTTTTTTGAGACGGAGTCTCATTCCGTCACCCAGGTTGGAGTGCAGTGGCACAGTCTCGGCTCACTGCAACCTTTGCCTCCCAGGTTCAAGCAATTCTCCTGCCTCAGCCTCCCGAGTAGCTGGGATTACAGATGTGCGCCACCATGCCCGGCTAATTTTTGTATTTTTAGTAGAGATGGGGTTTTGCCATGTTGGCCAGGCTGGTCTCAAACTCCTGACCTCAGATGATCCGCCTACCTCGACCTCCCAAAGTGCTGGGATTACAGGCATGAGCCACTGTGCCCGGCCTCACATTTGTATATTTCTTCATTTCTTTTTTGTGTAATCGCATTGGCTGTTACTTCTGGAACAGTGCTATATGGTAATAGTAGAAGAATGTTCTTATTCTTGACTTTACTGATAATGCTTTTAATAATTCTTCCTATAATTCCTTCTTCCTATTTTATTAGGAATTTTCATTCTTTTTTTTTTTTTTCTTTTTTGAGACAGAGTCTCACTGTCTTGCCCAGGCTAGTGTGCAGTGGTGCAATCTTGGCTCACTGCAGCCTCAACCTCCTGGGCTCCAGTGATCCGCCTCAGTCCCATAAGTAGCTGGGACCACAGGCTTGCATCACTATGCCCATCTAATTTTCCTATTTTTTGTAGAGTTGGGATTTCTCCCTGTTGCCCAGGCTGGTCTCCAACTGCGGGCTCAAGAGATCTGCCTGCCATGGCCTCCTAAAGTGCTGGGATTACAGGCGTGAGTCACTGTGCCTGGCCAGGAATTTTTATTCTTAACATTTTAAATCTGTCACATTAACTCAGAACTATTATAAGTGCCATGAATACATACTGACTTATAATACTCTTTGCTGTAAAAAAAGTTCACCTGAGCTTTCTTTGTAATTCTTTAACGATACTTAGAAAGCGTTTAGGTAGGCTTGTAAGGGAGATGATGATGAATATTTTTGTTGAAGCACTTTGAAGAGCTTTCTTTGTGATTTTGTTTTTTGAAGGTTCATCAGCCTTTTTCAGCAAGTACTAATATTGATACAAATATGTGAACATTTATATTTTAACTGTCACATTTTCATTGT
Organism: Piliocolobus tephrosceles; assembly: GCF_002776525.5. NCBI lineage: Eukaryota > Metazoa > Chordata > Mammalia > Primates > Cercopithecidae > Piliocolobus > Piliocolobus tephrosceles. The sequence goes on from NC_045455.1 coordinate 94,081,728, forward strand.
TTTTTCATGACAACATCAATTGTTCTGTTAATTAATTCTCACTGAATCAAAATAAAGACCAAATAGAACTGAAAGCATATATGATTTATAATATGGAGTATCACAAGGCAGCTTAAAAATTAATTGGAAACTTACTGAAATTCCGAGGTACAAGCATCAGTTGTCTGGTAATTGTTTAGGAGTTAGGTAAGTATTTAGGAGTGTGCTAAGTGGTTTTCACATCCAGTTATATCTTTGAATTAGAAGAAAAGCCATGTGAACCGTTTTTATACCATTTACTGTGGTAAAGTGGAAATTCAGATAAGTTATTTGTTTAGTATTAAATAGCTAGTTAGAATTGACTGGAGGTAGAAGAGTGGTGGCTACGTGGAGTAGATTTTACTTTGATAATGGAGAAGTGATCAACTTCTAATTGGATTGTCTAAAGGACTAAGTAGATGTTTTCTGGTTGAAACATTATTTCTGTGATATATAGAAGTGACTAATATTATTTACAGTCTGTGATTTTATCTTTTATTTTTTTAATTTTTTTATTTTTATTTTTTATTTTTTATTTTTTTATTTTTTTTTGAGACGGAGTCTGGCTCTGTCGTCCAGGCTGGAGTGCGGTGGCCGGATCTCAGCTCACTGCAAGCTCCGCCTCCCAGGTTTACGCCATTCTCCTGCCTCCGCCTCCCAAGTAGCTGGGACTACAGACGCCCGCCTCTTCGCCCGGCTAGTTTTTTGTATTCTTTAGTAGAGGGGTTTCACCGTATTAGCCAGGATGGTCTCGATCTCCTGACCTTGTGATCCGCCCGTCTCGGCCTCCCAAAGTGCTGGGATTACAGGCTTGAGCCACCGCGCCCGGCCAGAGTCTGTGATTTTAAAATAGCTGTCATAGTTGAATGGTTATTCTGTTTTGAGAAGTAGATTGCTGCAGGGATCTAACTGTGGTAAAGAAACTTTCTTCTAAGGAGACTGAATTGACACATAGCAGCCACCAGAGGGAACTGTGAAATCAGTTCTAGCTTTTCTGCCCCGGAAGTGGTTTTCTTTTAAGTATGCCAAAACAAAGGAGCCAAATAACTTATATATTAAAAGCCTGCACATTTTATAATATCTGTAGATTTGGGCTGAGCTGTTACCTCATTTTTGTGAAAATCATTATGTTGATCAGGTACTTCCCTTATGACAAGTGAATGTTGACTACAAGTTCAGCTTCATTGTGTTTTTTGTTGTTGTTGTTGAGACAGGGTTTCACTCTGTTGTGTAGGCTGGAGCGTAATGGCATCATCTCTGCCTAACAGCAACCTCTGCTTCCCTGGCTCAAGCGATCCTGCCACCTCAGCCCCCGAAGTAGCTGGGACTACAGATGTGCACCACCATGCCCAACTAATTTTTTTTTTTTTGAGACAGAGTCTTGCTGTTTCCCAGGCAAGTGAGATCTCGGCTCACTGCAAGCTCTGCCTCCCGGGTTCATGCCATTCTTCTGCCTCAGCCTCCCGAGTAGCTGGGACTACAGACACCCACCACCATGACCAGCTAATTTTTTTTTTGTATTTTTAGTAGAGACGGAGTTTCACCGTGTTAGCCAGGATGGTCTCAATCTCCTGACCTCGTGATCTGCCCACCTCGGCCTCCCAAAGTGCTGGGATTACAGGCGTGAGCCACTGCGCCCGGCCAGTTTTTGTATTTTTCGTAGAGTCAGGATTTCACTCAGTTACCAGGGCTGGTCTCTGACTCCTAGACACAAGTGATCTGCCTGCCTCTGCCTCCTAAAGTACTGGGATTACATGTGTGAGCTACCGTGCCCAGCCCCATTTTTTAAAAAATCCCATTGTAGATTGGTACTTTGGGTTTGCTGTTTCTTTTGAATCTTGTGTATTTTGAATATTGATTTGGTTGTTTTATTGAATGGTTATGTTTTTTTTTAAAATAAGAGCTGTGGCCGGGCATAGTGACGCCTGTAATCCCAGCTATTCAGGAGTCTGAGGCAGAAAATTGCTTGAACCCAGGAGGCAGAGGTTGCAGTGAGACGAGATCATGCCACTGCACTCCAGCCTGGGTGACAGAGCGAGACTTGGTCTCAAAAAGAAAAAAAAAAAAAAATTTAGCCAGGAGTGGTGGCACGTGCCTGTAGTCCCAGCTACTCGGGAGGCTGAGGCACAAGAATTACTTGAACCCGGGAGGCTGAGGTTGCAGTGAACCAAGATTGTGTCACTGCACTCCAGTCTGGGCAACAGAGCGAGACTTTGTCTCAAAAATAAATAAATAAATAAATAAATAATAAATAAATAAATAAAAAAGCCGGGTGTAATGGCATGCGCCTGTGATCCCAGTTACTCAGGAGGTTGAGGCAGGCAGGTTGCTTGAGCTTGGGAGTTCAGCTGAGACCAGTCCAGTGCAACATGGGGAAACCCTGTCTCTGCAAAAAAAAAATACAAAAAAATTAGCCTGGCGTGTGGCATGTGCCTGAGGTCCCAGTTACTCAGGAGTCTGAGACAGGAGGATCCCTTGATTCCAGGAGTTGGAGGTTGCAGTGAGCCTAGATCGCACCACTGCACTCCGGCCTAGGCAATAGAGCCAGACTCTTGTCTCCAAAAAAAAAAAAAAAGAAAGAAAGAAAAAGAGAATGGATAATTCTGTTTAAAAGCTTAACCCAGCACACAACTATAGTCCTAGCTACACAGACAGGAGAATCACTTGAGCCCAGGAGTCCAGCATGGGCACCATAGAAAGATCGCCATCTCAGAAAAAACAAAAACAAAAAAAGAGAGGGGTGATTCTTTACTTTACCCAAAGACCTATAAATTACTACTCCCTATCCTAAGATATTATTTCAAAAATTAAAATATAAACGTCATTACTCTTAAGACAGTTCCTTAATAAGGAGAGCTTCTTTATAGCAAAAATAAGATACACTAAGGAGAAAGTTTCACATAAGTCCTTTAGTTACTTTTAAATACATTTGAAAAACAATTTTTTAAACATTTCCATTACAGAAAGTTTTAAAAATTGCAATATACTGAATAACATTTTCCTTCAAAATTATCATAACTAATTCAATTAAAAATTTTTAAATGCAAGTACTGTCATCAGTAATAGCTAAACTTTTTTTTAATGGTTATTGTGGACCAAATATTCATGTCAAACACTATAGCAGCCCCTTAAAGTAGAATCATTATTCTATCAATTGTATAAATTAAAAAAATATCCTCAGCGGGGCACGGTGGCTCACACCTGTAATCCCAGCACTTTGGGAGGCCGAGGCGGGTGGATCACTTGAGGTCAGGAGTTTGAGACCAATCTGGCCAACATGGTGAAACCCCATCTCTACTAAAAATACAAAAAAATTAGCCGGGCATGGTGGCTCATGCTTGTAATCCCAGCTACTTGGGAGGCTGAGGCAGGAAAATTGCTTGAACCTGGGAGGCGGAGGTTGCAGTGAGCTGTGATCGTGCCACTGTACTCCAGCCTCCATCCTGGGCAACAGAGCAAGGCTCCGTCTCAAAAAAAAAAAAAAAAAATCCTCAACAGTTAAGTAAGCTGCTTAAAACCACAGCAAGAAAATGGTAGAGGTCAGGATTTAAATATTCACAGCTATTAAGCAAAATGAAATTAAATATTAAACAATAATATAAATAAGTAATGCAGCTCTTATTTTTTTTTCTTGAGACAGAGTCTCGCACCATCACCCAGGCTAGAGTGCAGTGGTGCCATCTCAGCTCACTACAGACTCCAACTCCCAGGTTCAAGCAATTCTCCTGCCTCAGCCTCCCAAGTAGCTGGGATTAAAGGTGCCCACCACCATGCCTGGCTAATTTTTTTGTTTTTAGTAGAGATGGGGTTTCACTATTTTGGCCTGGCTGGTCTCAAACTCCTGACCTCGTGATCCGCCCACCTGGGCCTCCCAGAGGGCTGGGATTACAGGCGTGAGCCACTGCACCCAGCCCCCTAGCTAATTTTTTGTATACATATATATATGTTTGTAAGGAGAGATGGGGTTTTGTCATGTTGGCCAGGCTGGTCTCGAACTCCTGAGCTCAATCTGCCTGCCTCAGCCTCCCAAAGTGCTAGGGTTACAGATGTGAGCCACCGTGCCCAGCCTAATTTTTGTATTTTAGTAGAGACGGGGTTTCACTCTGTTGCTCAGGCTGGGCTTGAACTCCAGAGCTCAAACAATCCTCTCGCCTCAGCCTCCCAAAGTGTTGGGATTTCAGGCGTGAGCCACCGCACCCAGCCCATTTTCTTTCAAGTAGTTATAAATGTATCTTTTGCCATTTTCCAATCACAGCGTGTCTTTTATGTGACAGCAGATAGACATACGGCTCTTTCTCTGAGACCAGTGGAGACTGGTTTTGAAATCGAGCTCTGTGTACATAGTGTTTGAATCCTATACTGTCTTGGGACCTTGGGCAGTTTTAATTAATTTGTGAGCTGCTGTTTTATTGTAGAAAAAAATTCTGTTTTTTAACTCAAAGGGATTGTCACAGTTATGTGAGAATAAAATAAGACCTTGGTATTCTGTAAAATATCGTATGTTTTTGAAAATATTTCATTTCCTTATTTTGTTGAGTGGTGGAAAAGTGCCCGTCTGACACTAGAACTTGGTTTAGTGAGGACACTTAATCGTCAGAGAATAATACAGTACATATAAACTAAAGGGCTAGAGTGTATACTTTGATAATTAAATAATGCTGTTACTTAAAAATAACTTTGATAGTTAAAGTGAACATAATTGGCTTTGGGTTCTGTTCTTGCCACAGATATTTGGGATATTTGTCTACTCTGTGCTCAAGCATTGTGTTAGGTCTTAGAGATTCAGTGAAAAGACAAGTTATGCTGGGCGTGGTGGCTCACGCCTGTAATCCCAACACTTTGGGAGGCCAAGGCGGGAGGATCACGAGGTCAAGAGATTGAGACCATCCTGGCCAACATGGTGAAACCCCGTCGCTACAAAAAATACAAAAAATTATCTGGACGTGGTGTTGCATGCCTGGGGTCCCAGCTACTCTGGAGGCTGAGGCAGGAGAAGCGCTTGAACCCAGGAGATGGAGGTTGCGGTGAGCTGAGATCGATCGCGCCACTGCATTCCAGCCTGGGTGACAGAGCCTCCATCTCAAAAAAAAAAAAAAAAAAAAGAAAAGACAAATTATTTAAATGTTTCAATGTTTCCTTAAAAAGTTAGTGTACCCTTATTTGATGTCTGTGAAAAGTGCTTATTCTGCATCTCTTTTTGTATCTGGAGATTGCATCTTTGACTAGAGTTTTGCCAACTGTATATCATCTTCTGCTACTGACTCCTTTTCCTTCCTTTATTCAGTCAGGTGCTTAGCTGCATGAAACTCTAGATTAAAGCAGAGTCCAAAGTGCATATGGTTGACCACTCACCCTCCCTTCCCTAAACTTCTGCCCTTCCTAGCAAACTACTTCTATCAGCATGATGTGATCCTCTCGAGAGTTTTTTTTTTCCCCCATGAATTTTTGTATAAATATATATACTTCAAGGAAAATATCGTATATATAGGTTTTTGGGATATGCATAACATCACAGTAGTAATTTTCTTTGTGTTCTATAACTTTTTTAAATTTTTGTGGGTACATTAATTGTAAGTGTTTTTGTGGGTACATTGTAGGTATATTTATGAGTTACATGAGATTGTTTTTGTTTTTGTTTTGTTTTGTTTTTGAGACAGAGTCTTACCCCATCTATCACCCAGGCTGGAGTGCAGTGGTACAGTCTTAGCTCCCTGCAACCTCCACCTCCCAGGTTCAAGCGATTTTCATGCCTCATCCTCCTGAGTAGCTGAAATTACAGGTGCATGCTACCATGCCCAGCTAATCTTTGTATTTTTAGTAGAGATGGGGTTTCACCATGTTGGCCAGACTGGTCTCTAAGTCCAGACCTCAAGTGATCCGCCTGCCTCAGCCTCTGCCTGCTACATGAGATGTTTTGATACAGGCATGCATTGTGTGATAATCACATGGAGAATGGAGTATCCCTTCAACTGTCCTTTGTGTTGCAAATAATCCAGTTATACTCTTAGTTATTTTAAAATGCACAATTAGATTATTATTGACTATGGTCACCCTGTTGTGCTGTCAAATAATAGGTCTTATTCTATTTTTTTGTGCTCATTAACCTCCCACCTCACCACTACCCTTCTGAGCCTTTGCTAAGCATCCTTCTACTCTATCTCCTTGAGTGTTCTGTAACTTTTTAAAGTCATCAGTATACCTTGTAGATTTTTTTCACCCTTTTTTCAGCCACTGTCATCTCTCACTTGGACCATTTCAATGGCCATCTAGTTTGTTTCTTGGCTTCCAGTTTTTCTCTCTTGTTCCCACATAGCAGCCGCAGTGATCTATTTAAAACCTGAGATTGTATCACCTCTTTGCTGAAAACATGGCAGTGTTTCCTGTTCCAGTAAAATCCAAACTTTCATGTTTAGTTAGAATTAATGCTTTCTAAGCTTAGGCAGGGCTGTTTACCTGTTTTGATTACTGATTTTTCCCTTGTGCCTTGAAAGTATCTTGTGCATACTAGGTGCTCTGTAAATCTGTTAAATGTAATTAATGTATTAGCTAGTTGGGCTTGATGTGTTCTTCTCTGCCTGTTCATCTCGTTTTATCCTCCTCTTTGCTCCTGCTTTGATCTGCCACATTGGCTTTATTTTGCAGCTTGGATTGGCCAACTTCATTCCCTCTAGGCTTTGCAGAAGCTGTTTTCTTTGCCTGGAATATCCTGTCGCCAGTTTTCTCACAGCTGAATCTTTCTTATCATTTCATATTTCGGTTTAAATGTCACTTGCTTAAAGAGATGTTCTCTGATCACCAAACTAGTTATCTCTTCACTTTCTGTTACTCTGTTTAAAAATTTTTAAATTTAGTTTTTAAAAAAAGTGAGAAATCACGTGATCCAAAATTAAGAAAATGCTACAAGATGTACAGTGAAAAATGCCTCTACCACTGTCATCTGTAAATCAAAGCAATACATATTAGTCTCTTTTTTATCCTTTCAGAGGCTCTTTAAATGAAATGTTTTTAAACCAGTCTTTAAGAACTATATAGCCAGTATCTCCTCATCTTTTCAGATAATACACTATGAAAATTAGGCCAAACCACTGTATATAAGCCACTTCAACTTCCTATTCATCCTGTCTACCAATTAATCTGTAGTCTGTACTTACCCTTCAGTTTTTCCTTTTCTAGTTGGTTCCCCTTGCATTTCGCCCCCCAAGTTTGATCTGTGAGATCAAAGTGGTTCTTGTACAGAATTAGTGACACTGCCACCTGATGATCTATCTCATCTCCATTTGCTCAGTAACTTTGTTCTAGAAATTTTTTCTCTCTCTCTCTGTGTGTGTGTGTGTGTGCGTGTGTGTGTATGTGTGTGTGTGTGTGTGTGTGTATGTGTGTGTGTGTGTGTGTGTGTGTGTGTGTGTGTGTTCTTTTGAGACAGGGTTTGGTCTGTTGCCCAGGCTGGAATATAGTGGCACAATCATAGCTCACTGCAACCTCGAACTCCTGGGCTCAAGTGATCCTCCTGCCTCAGCCTCCTAAGTAGCCAGGACTACAGATGTGCACCACCATGACTGGCTGATTTTTAAATTCTAGTATTTAGTAGATTTGAGGTCTTGTTATATTGCTCAGGCTAGTCTCGAATTCCTGGGCTCAAGCACTCCTCCCACCTCAGCCTCCCAAAATGCTAGGATTACAGGTATGAGCCGTTGTGTCTGGCCTGAGGTTATCTTCTAAACTCTGCTATTTTCTTTGGCTTCAGCACAGCATGGCATATAGGAAGTGCTTAGAAAATATTAGTTGAATATAGCACAATGATGAGTTTTGAACTCTTGAGTTTTGGAGACCTGGGTATTCAACCTAGCTGTGTGACTTGGGCGAGAGAGTTAGCATCTGTAAGCCAGAATTTTCTTTTTCTTTTTCTTTTTTTTTTTCCCATTTTGAGACAGGGTCTCACTCTGTAGCCCAGGCTGGAGCGCAGTGGCGCAATCATGGCTGGCTTCAGCCTCAAACTCGCGGCCTCAGATGATTCTCCTCTTCAGCCTCCTGAGTGGTTGGGACTACAGGCACGTGCCACCATGCCCGGCTAAGTTTTCATTTTTTGTAGAGATGGGGTTTCGTCATGTTGCGCAGGCTGGTCTCAAACTCCTGGGCTCAGGCGATCTGCCCACCTCAGCTCCCAATGGTCACACTGCCTTCTCTTTCACCTGTAGTCTCCCTCTGCATGTCTTTTATAAGGGTACTTGTGATTGCATTTGTGACCCAGGTAATCCCATATAATCTCTTGAAAATCCTTAACGTTAATCGTATCTGCAAAGTCCCTTTTTCCATGTAAGACAACATTTATAGGTTCCAGGGATGGGGACCTGATACCTTTGGTGACCTTTATGCAGCCTGCTATTGGGATATAAAGCACACAGCATAGTACCTGGCAAAAAAAGAATTTATGCTTTCTGGATAGGGTCAAGAAAGATTAAAATTTTCAGAAAGATTTAATTGTACAATTAATGGGAGCCAGAGAATATGAGAAAAGTGGGTTAAAAAAAGATAAGATGGCCAGGCACAATGGCCCATGCCTGTAATCCCAGCACTTTGGGAGGCTGAGGCCAAGGTCAGGGGATCTCTTGAGCCTAGGAATTTTGAGACCAGCCTGGGTAACATAATGAGACTTCATCTGTACCAAAAAACATTAAAAAAATTAGCAAGGTGTGGTGGCGATGGCCTGTAGTCCCAGCTAGTTGGAGGTGGGAGGATCGCCTTAACCTGGGATGTCAAGGCTGTAGAGAGCCATGATCACAACACTGCACTCCAGCCTGGGTGACAGAATGAGACCCTGTCCTTCCCCACCCCCCAAAAAAGATGAGGTAAGGGAAAGGATTATAGCATGTGACTTTGTATGATACAGTGAATAAATGGGATAAGTGTATAATGAAGTGATTATTTTTTGTCAAATTTTGATTTTTTTTTTTTTTCCTGTTCAGATGTATGGGAGGATTTATCCGTATTTTTAGTGTTAAAGTTTATGGAGTAAATAATGTACCCCTGAAAGGAGGTGGTGGTGGTGGTGGTAGGAATATGTTGCATATGATTACCATGAATATATTGCATATGATCCATTATCCAATAAAAATTGGATAATTGCCTTCCTTGTTATCCTGCAAAAGTTAACATGTGAACTATATGAAATGATTAATGAATGAGATCACAGAATGGATATCACATAATTTCCTGAATGTTAGATAAGAATCACTTCATTTAGAATAAAAATAAAATAAAAGTACCCTTTAAATCAGTGGTTTCAGTTAGCGTAATATAAAAAGTCATACTGACATTTTAATTCTTATTTCTATCTTCCTAACAGGCTCTTTGGCATGGACACAAGTTCAGTGGGAGGATTAGAATTGACTGATCAGACTCCTGTCTTATTAGGGAGTACGGCCATGGCAACCAGTCTCACGAATGTGGGAAACTCATTTAGTGGTCCAGCTAATCCTTTAGTGTCTAGATCTAATAAGTTTCAGAACTCGTCAGTGGAAGATGATGATGATGTTGTTTTTATCGAACCTGTACAACCTCCCCCACCTTCTGTACCAGTGGTAGCTGATCAAAGAACCATATCATTTACATCATCAAAAAATGAAGAACTACAAGGAAATGATTCCAAAATTACTCCTTCCTCAAAAGAGTTGGCATCTCAGAAGGGAAGTGTAAGTGAGACAATTGTCATTGATGATGAAGAGGACATGGAAACAAATCAAGGGCAAGAGAAAAATTCCTCCAATTTTATTGAACGAAGACCTCCTGAGACTAAAAACAGAACCAATGATGTGGATTTCTCCACTTCCAGTTTTTCAAGAAGTAAGGTAAATGCAGGAATGGGTAATAGTGGTATCACCACAGAACCAGACTCTGAAATTCAGATTGCTAATGTTACAACTTTAGAAACAGGTGTAAGCTCTGTGAATGATGGCCAATTAGAAAATACTGACGGGCGAGATATGAACTTAATGATTACACATGTAACATCACTGCAGAATACCAACTTGGGAGATGTCTCTAACGGACTGCAGTCAAGTAATTTTGGTGTTAATATACAAACGTACACCCCATCTTTAACTTCACAGACCAAGACTGGAGTAGGACCTTTTAATCCTGGTAGAATGAATGTGGCAGGAGACGTATTTCAGAATGGAGAATCTGCAACTCATCATAATCCTGGTAAGCAGTAAGAGAAACTCTACTTCATGTAAATAAATTTAAACCTTTGACTGCTGCTTTTTTCATTGTAGTAACTGTTATTACTTTGTTTAGTTTCATATGTGAAATATGTTAATTATATTGAATTTTATCTTGTTTGGAATTTTAATAAGAACTGTGAAACCATGTATAGTACTTTTCTGTGGATTACTAGAAAGTTAAAGTAATTTTATATTTGAAGGATTTAAGAAAAAATACTCTTTACATTCATCACCAAAGTCTGATAATTTGGCCAGGCACGGTGGCTCATGCCTGTAATCCCAGTACTTTGGGAGGCCAAGGTGGGTGGATTGTTTGAGCCCAGCAGTTGGAGACCAGTCTAGGCAACATAGCGAGGCGCCATCTCTAAATTTAAAAAGCAAAACAAAAGAATGAAGTGTGATAATTTAATATCTTGTTTGTCATGTTTTACTTTTTGCTAATAGAATTTTTGCTAGTGTTTTAATATATAAATTAGAGAATCAATAGATTAATATAATAGTACAGTTAAAGAACAGTGTAATATAGTACAGTAGTTGCATTTAGATTTTTTTTTTGAGACAGAGTCTTGCTCTGTCAACCAGGCTGGAGTGCAGTGGCGCGATCTTGGCTCACTGTAATCTCCGCCTCCTGTGTTCAAGCCATTCTCCTGCCTCAGCTGCCCAAGTAGCTGGGATTACAGGCGTCCACCACCACACATGGCTGATTTTTGTATTTTGTATGGGGTTTTACCATGTTGGCCAGACCAGGCTGATTTCAAACTCCTGACCTCAGGTGATCTGCCTACCTCAGCCTCCTAAAGTGCTGGGATTACAGGCGTGAGCCACTGCACCCAGCCGCATTTAGATTTATTTCTACTTTCCCTGTGCTTATTTAATTTAATTAATTAGTTAATTTTTTGGGACAAGGTCTCTCTCTGTTGCCCAGAGTGGAGTACAGTGGCGCAACCTTGACCTCTTGAGCTCAGGTGATCCTCCCACCACAGCCTCCAGAGTAGCTGGGACCACAGACATGAGCCACCATGCCTGGCTAATTAAAAAAAAAAAATTATTTGTAGAGACGGAGTCTCACTATGTTGCCCAGGCTGGTCTTATACTCCTGGCTCAAACAATCCTTCTGCCTTGGCCTCTTAAAGTGCTGGGATTCTAGGTATGAGCCACCATGCCCAGCCATTTTATTTTTTATTAAGAGTTGGCTAAGATTTTCTTTTATTTTTCTCACGTTTGAAGAAAGCCAAACATATCATCCTTTTTTTCCTTTTCTAAAACTAAAGTTATGATTGACATGCAAAAGTCTGTATGTATTTAATGTATACAACTCAATGATGCCGTGTTTATTTTTGACCATGTATCTTTAGCTTTTAGTTAGCGTTTTACTACTTAAAAATTTTAAAAATTATTTTTATTTTTCAAGGGCATAAATAAGCAATACTTTTTTTTCTTATTTATTTATTTATTGACAGAGTCTTGCTCTATCACGCAGGCTGGAATGCAGTGGTGCAGTCTCAACTGACTGCACCTCCGCCTCGCTAGTATCTGGAATTGTATATGTGTGCCACCACACCCAGCTAATTTTTGTATTTTTAGTAGAGACGGGGTTTCACCATGTTGGCCAGGTTGGTGTCAAACTCCTGGCCTCAAGTGATCCCATCTGCCTCAGCCTCTCAAAGTTCTGGGATTACAGGTGTGAGCCACTGCACCTAGCCCCCCACCTTTTTTTTTTTTTTTTTTTTTTTTGAAGGTTGATAGATTTCTTGACGATTTGAAATTGTTTTCTGTGAGCAGCCTTGTTCTGTGAATACTTTAAAATATGGAAGTGATAAGAACTCTGTGCCAGCCTGGGCAACATGGTGAAAAAATACAAACTACCGAAAATATGAAAAGTTAGCTAGGCATGGTGGTGCACACCTGTGGTCCCAGCTACTTGGGAGGCTGAGGTGGGAGGATCCCTTGAGCCCCATAGGCAGAGGTTGCAGTGAACCAAGATTGCACCACTGTACTCCAGCCTGGGTGACAAAGTAAGACCCCGTCTCAAAAACAAAACGAACTCTTGACTTTTTCATGACATGGCTGTGGATGTCTCTCTTTAACCTCTCCCCTAATTCCTCTATGTGTGTGTATCTATCTGCTTTTCTCTCTCACATACCTCTCTCTGTGTCTGACCCATTCTGTCCTCATTTTAGGCCTTATCCTAGGGATTGTGGAGAATAACATGAAGTAATTAAAATCTAGGCAGTGTAGAATGCTCTATGAATTGCTAGTTATTTTTCTTATTTGTAGAGTAATGTCTGATTATTGAAGACTGCTTGGAAAATCTATGATTAAAAACAAGAGCTGGTGCCAAGCATGGTGGCTCATGCCTGTCATTCCAGCACTTTGGGAGACCAAGGCAGGAGGATCGCTTGAACTCAGGCGTTTCAGACCAGCCTGTGGGCAACAGAGCAAGACCTTGTCTCTACTAAAGATCAAAAAAATTGCCGGGGCTAGTTGCGGTGGCTCAAGCCTGTAATCCCAGCATTTTGGGAGGCCAAGGTGGATGGATCATCTGAGGTCAGGAGTTCGAGACCAGCCTGGCCAACATGGCCAAACCCCATCTCGACTAAAATACAAAAATTAGTCGGGCATGGTGGTGCATGCCAGCTGCTCGGGAGGCTGAGGCACGATAATTTGTTGAACCTCGGAGGTGGAGGTTGTGCCACTGCACTCCAGCCTGGGCAACAGAGTAAAACTCTGTCTCAAAATAAAAACCAAAACCAAACCAAAACAAAAAACCCCCCAAAAAACTAGCCAGGCATGGTGGTGTACACCTGTAGCCTCAGCTACTTGGGAGGCTGAAGCTGGAAGGTTGTTTTAAGTCGGGGAGATCAAGGCTGCAGTGAGCTATGATTGTGCTGCTACACTCTAGCCTGGCAGCAGAGTGAGACGTTGTCTGAAAAAAATAGAAAGCTGAGCATGATGGTGTGGGATGTGGAGCTGTTGAGATGGGAGGATCCCTTGAGGCCGGGAGTTGGAGACTGTAGTGCTCTGTGCTGGTGCCTGTCAATAGCCAGCACACTCCAACCTGCACAACACAGTGAGCCCCAGTCATAGTCCTCCTGAGTAGAGATGGCCACTGTCAATGCTTGGGGTGGTTGTCTTTTAGTCTTTTTTGTCTTTTGTCTTTTGTTAACCTAGTGGAAATGCAGATCTGTGTAGTTTTGTTTGTTTTTTCCTCCACTGGCTAATTAAAAAAAAAAAATCAACTATACCATTAACTATAGAAGTTTTAATGGCTGCGCAGTGGGTATTGATGTAACATTCCCATATTTGGCTTTTAGACTGTTCCCCGTATTTTGCTGTTGTAGCTCTATGATGAAATATTTCTTCACATTCTTATTTCCTTAGAGTATATTCCTACAAGTGAAGCTACTGGGCTAAATGATAAGATTACTCCCATGCCCCTAACGATTTTTGGTTTAAAAATACGTACCTGGTATATAGTGGTGTTAGAATAAATATGTTCTTTTTTACTCAGTTTTGAAATTTCTTATTACTTCTAAAACCCCTTATAGGTAGGTAGAAGTGTGTGTGTGTGTGTACGTGGGTGTATGTGTGAGTTTGTATGAGCATTTTTAACTTACAGAAATATCTTGTCATAATGCTTTTTAGAAAGCTCTTAGCAATTTATACTGCCATGAACTGTATGTTAGTCTTTCATTATAACCTCGCTGCTTAAATAGTGCTCAAATGAGTTTTAAAATAGCTATTTTTTCTTTCTTATATGTAAAAATATGAAGAAAATAACATTAAGTCTTACCACTGAGAATCAATTAATTAATGGTACATATAATTCTAACCTGAGATCATAGCATAGGTACAGTTTTGCAACCATTCCTGCCACTCCTTTTAATACCTAGCAGTAGATCTTGAAATTTTGTTCATGTCAATATATGCATGTGAAATTTGTCTATTTTGTATTTAGCTCGGTTTCAGTTTTTCCTACTTAGATAATTATTTTTTAAGAATATTCTTTCGTGTACATCTTGGGATACTTATTTCTTTAGGAATATTGCTGGATCAAAGAGACCATATCATAAGAATTGTGTTCTTGTCTACTCAAACTCTGTTAACTAGTCATCAGAAAAACTGTACAGAAATATGAATTGGGTCTTGCATTTATATGCTGATTTTATTTGTAGTAGAGAATAATGGATGAAGAGCTATAAAATCTTGGCTATTTATATTGGTTCTTGGACTAATTGTTAATTGGGAAAATTTATCAGCTATCCTTTCATGAAATCCCTTGTATGAAATTGAAGGTTTAGACAAAATGATTAGGCCTTTTCTATTCCTCAAAATTTTTTTTGATGTTGGAGGAAATAAAAATGTAAAACTAGGGCAAATGTAAATTGAAAATAAAAGAGCACCATTTATTTCAGTGTCAAGGCAATAGATGCCCTTAAGTTTTGATAGGCTCCTTTAGCTATGTATTCAAGTGACAAGCCTAGAAAGTAGAACACCCTGAGGAGCCTGTGTTTGTGTGGGCAAGAACTGCTTCTTTTAGATCTGTTCAAGCATAAGTGTTGGTTGGAGGCCGTTTTTCCTTTCATAAGATGGAATTACCAGTTCTTCTAGTGATTTTCTTTCTCGTCGATAAGATTTTTACCCATTTATTAAAACTGGTCAGTTACTGTGATGATAGCTAAATAACAGAATTCCAGAATGCACTCTTTATTCTAATAAGTTTGGTGTGTTTTTGTTTTTGGTTTTCAAACTGAGGGGTATTAATACAGTCAGGTAAAATCTGAATAGCCCCTTGAAACCATTAGGTTGATGGAATGGGTCAGAACCAAAAAATCATCGTTTTTAAAGTTTTGGTAGGAAAGAAGTTTTCCCAAGCTCTGGTTATATTTTGTACTGCAAGGAAAGTAATTTTTTTCCTGTGTAAGGGCAGCTTTTATGTATGGAAGTTCAAAATACAGGAGAAACTAGAAAGGAAAAAGAAATTTATGAGAGACCAAAGTAGTAGAAATTGGAAGTGGTAACCTGAAATGTTTCAAAATGAAGATAGGTTATGGTATTGATAGCGCCATGAGAGGCCTGCAGAACAGGAACTAGTGCAGCAAACTGGAGACTTCCTACTAAGCACTAAAGAAGCTTAGCACGAGAGAGAAAAGGTGTCCTCTACCATTAATAGTTACCACACCTCAGTACTGTGCTGTGCTGAACCTGTGCAGCGGTAGAGGAATTTGCCATTGGATTAGTCAGTACAGGCATACCTCATTTTATAGTGCTTTGTTTATTGCACTTCATAGATAATTGCATTTTACACAAATTGAAGCTTTGTGGCAACATTGAGCGTAGTAAGGCTTTTGGCGCCACACTTCCAACATCGTGTGGTCACTTTGTGTGTCTGTTTCACATTTCGGTAATTCTCACAATACTTCAGACCTTTTCATTGTTGTATCTGTTATGGTGATCTGTGATCAGTGATCTTTGATGCTACTGTTGTCATTGTTTTGGATACCACAAACCATACCCATAGGAGAGTGAACCTGTTTGATAAATGTTGTGTATGTTCTGACTCTCCCTCTCCTTGGACCTCCCTATTCCTTGAGACACAGCAATATTTAAATTAGGTCAATTAATAACCCTATAATGGTTGCTAAGTGTTCAAGTGAAAGAAAGAACCTCACATCTCTTGCTTTAAATCAAAAGTTAGAACTGATTAGGCTTAGTGAGGAATGCATGTTGAAAAGCCTAGAAAGGCTGAGAGCTAGGCCTCTTGCACCAAACAGCCAAATTGTGAATGCAAAGGAAAAGTTCTTGAAGGAAATTAAAAATGCTACTCCAGTGAACACAGGAATGATAAGAAAGTGAAACAGCCTTTTTTTTTTTTTTTGAGACAGGATCTCACTGTCTCACCCAGTCTGGAGTGCAGTAGCTCAAACTTGGCTCACTGCAGCCTCTGCCTCACAGGCTCAAGAGATCCTCCCACCTCAGCCTCACAAGTAGCTAGGACCGTAAGAATGTGCTACCATGCCTGGTTAATTTTTTAAAAATATTTTTTTGTGGAGACAGGGTTTCACTACGTTGCCCAGGCTGAACTGCTCAAGTAACCCACCTGCCTCAGACCCCGAAAGTGCTGGGATTACAAGTGTCAGCCACTGTGCCCGGCCACAAAACAGCCTTATTGCTGATGTGGAGAAAGTTTAAGGGGTCTGGATAGAAGATCAAACCAACTACAAGATTCCCTTAAGCCAAAGCCTAATCCAGAGTTAGGCCCTAACTCTTTTTTGGTTTTATGAGAACTGAGAGAGATAAGGAAATAGAAGAAAAGTTTGAAGCTAGTAAAGGTTGGTTCATGAGGTTTAAGGAAATAAGCCATCTCCATAACATAAATGTGCAAGGTGAAGCTGCAAATGCTGACGTAGAAGTTGCAGCAAGTTCTCCAGAAGATCTAAGATAATTGATAAAGGTGGCAACATGAAACAACGGACAAAACAGCTGGCTGGCTCTCTTGTTAATATAGTTAATATAGTTAGTGACTGTAAGGTGAAGCCAGTGCTCATTTACTATTCTGAAAATCGTAGGGTCCTTAAGAATCATGATAAATGTACTCTGCCTGTACTTTTATCAGTGGAACAGCAAAGCCCAGATGGCAGCACATGTGTTTACAGCATGGTTTACCGAATAGTTTCGTGTTGAGACCTTCTGCTCAGCAGAAATGATTCCTTTTAAAATATGACTGCCCAGTGCACCTGGTCACCCAAGAGCCCTGATGGAGATGTGCGGGGAGATGAGTGCTGTTTTCATACCTGGCTACCACAGTGTTCATTCTGCAGCCTGTGGATCAAGGGATAATTTTGACTTGTAAGTCTTACTGTTTAAGAAATACATTTCGTAAGGCTAGAACTGCCATCGATAGTGATTCCTCTGATGGATCTAGGCAAAGTAAATTAAAAGCCTTCTGGAAAGGATTCACCATTCTCAATGCCCTTATGAACAGTGCCCATAATTCATGGGAGGAGGTCAAAACAGCATTATTAACCGGAGTTTGGAAGAAGCTGATTTCAGCCCTTATGAATGATGGTGAAGGGTTCAAGACTTTAGTGGAGGAAGTAATTGTAGATGTGGTGGAAATAGCATGAGAACTGGAATTTGTAGTGGAAGCTGAATGAGGCCGGGCATGGAGGCTCGTGCCTATAATCCCAGCACTTTGGGAGACTGAGGCAGATGGATCAGTTGAGGCCAGGAGTTCAAGACCAGCCTGGCCAACATGGTGAAACCCTGCCTTTACTAAAAATACAAAAATTAGCTAGGTGTGGTGGCGCACACCTGTAATCCCAGCTGCATGGGAGGCTGAGGCACGAGAATTGCTTGATCCCAGGAGGTGGAGGTTGCAGTGGGCCAAGACTGCACCATTGCACTCCATTCTGGACTACAGAGAGAGACTGTCTCAAAAAAAAAAAGTAGATCCTGAAGATGAGATTGAATTGCTGCAATCTCGTGATAAAACTTGCACAGATAAGGAGTTGCTTTTTATGGTTGAGCAAAATAGAATGGTTTCTTGAGATGAATCTGTTCCTGGTGAAGATACTGTGAGTGTTGTTGAAATGACAACAAAGGATTTAGATTATTACATAAACTTAGTTGGTAAAGAAGTTGCAGGGTTTCAGAAGATTGACTCTGATTTTGAAAGAAGCTCTAGTGTGGGTAAACTGCTGTCAAACAGCAGAAGAGTTCATTGATGGGGTACAGATCATTGTTGTCTTATTTTAAGAAATTGCCACAGCCAACAGCCAACCACCATCACGATCAGTCAGCAGCTGTCAACATTGAGGCAGGGCCCTCCACCAGCAGAAAGATTACAGCTTGATGAAAGCTCACATGAATAGTTTTTTTTTTATAGCAATATAGTATTTTTAAATTAAGATATGTAGATTTTTACAAGATATAATACTATTACACACTTGATAGACTACATTATCGTGTAAACATAACATTTTTTGTGAAACCAAAAACACTCCCGTGTCTTGCTTTATTGCAATATTAGCTTTATTGCAGTGATCTGGAACTGAACCAGAAATATTTCTGAGATATGCCTGTATACATTGGTGTAATTCCATCATTTCTATGTAATACTCTTTCTGTGAGATTATGTGTTATATTTAAAGGCCATGAAACTAAACATGTATATGGAAAAGCTGTTCTTAAAAACATGTCTTGGAAATAATTGTAAACTTTATTAGACTTGCGTTACATTTGTCAAAGGTTCTTGTTAGGATTTTATTATTCTTTAGTGTTGAAATATGTGTTCCTTGCCTAAAGTAATATTTTATAAATACGTGAATACTTCCTGCTTAATAACTAGTGACATTTTTTTAATACTTGCTATATGCCAGTTATTAGGCTTTATTATATGTCTTACGTCATTTAATGTTTACTGTTAGCATGAGGTTGAAACCATTTCAAGCGCTCTAAAGAGTATGGCACAATTTAAGTAGCTTCCTAATCTTGTAAGCGATGGAGCTGGAATGTGAACCATTCTTTTTTCTTTTAACTAATTTTTAAAAATTTGACAAAACTTGTTTATTTATTTATTGTGTGCAATATGTTGCTTTGAAGAGGATACACATTGTGGGAATGGCTAGATTGAGCTGTGTGTTACCCGACATACCATTTTTTTGTGCTGAGGACACTTAAAATCTAATGTTAACTATTTTAAAGAATATAGTGCATTGTTACTGTGACATTCTTACTCCAAAACTTGTGCTATAAACCTCTCTGCTATGTTGCTGTTCCATTAACATCTGAAAATTGTACAAAATGGAAAGTTAATATTTCTCTGATATAAATTTGAATATGTATAAACAAACACTTGTTTCATTACTCTTTCTTGTGCATTTTGTTTTTAAGATTCTTGGATCTCCCAGTCAGCTTCATTTCCCCGTAATCAGAAACAACCAGGAGTGGATTCTTTATCACCAGTGGCCTCACTTCCTAAACAGATTTTCCAGCCTTCTGCGCAACAGCAGCCTACTAAACCAGTTAAAGTCACTTGTGCAAACTGCAAAAAACCTTTACAGAAGGGCCAGACAGCTTATCAGCGAAAAGGATCAGCTCACCTCTTCTGTTCTACCACCTGCCTTTCTTCCTTCTCCCACAAGCCTGCTCCAAAGAAACTCTGTGTTATGTGTAAAAAGTAAGGTTTACCTTTCAGCACAATTCCATGTAGTTGAATTGTGGTGGTGTAAAATTTTAAGAAAAGTGAAACAGATTTGTAATACCTTTGGAAACTTTCCTGTCAAATCCAGGTGGCGTATGGATAAAAGGCTTCCTGTTTGGATAGGCATTGGAGTTGATTTAGATAGGTCCTTATAATTAATTTTGTCTGTAATCTCCATTGGACTCCTTGATTTTGTAATAATGTATACTTATTTACATAAGTAATGAGAAGAAATTAGTTGTTATAGCCAAATAAAAATGCTAAGCAGTTTATGCGTGATTCTGTATTAAAATTGGTTAAATTTTACACCATCTTCAGATCAAGATTACAAAATTGGCAAGTCTTTGGATTTTATATGTGTGTGTTTTGAACATTAAATCATTAGAAATAGTATTTCAAGACTCAGGTACCAATTTTTAGCCAGCCTTGGAAAGACAGGATCCTCTCTTCTGCTGTTTTTTCTGTTTTGTTTTTCTTTTTCTTTTTTTTTTTTTTTTTTGAGACGGAGTCTCGCTCTGTCGTCCAGGCTGGAGTGCAGTGGCCGGATCTCAGCTCACTGCAAGCTCCACCTCCCGGGTTCCTGCCGTTCTCCTGCCTCAGCCTCCCGTGTGGCTGGGACTACAGGCGCCGCCACCTCGCCCGGCTAGTTTTTTGTATTTTTTTTTAGTAGAGACAGGGTTTCACCGTGTTAGCCAGGATGGTCTCGATCTCCTGACCTCGTGATCCTCCCGTCTTGGCCTCCCAAAGTGCTTGGATTACAGGCTTGAGCCACTGCGCCCGGCCTCTTTTTTTTTTTTTTTTGGCAGAGTCTCACTCTAGCCCAGGCTGGAGCGCAGTGGTGCGATCTCAGCTCACTACAGCCTCCACCTCCCGGGTCCTCCACCTCCTGGGTGCAAACAATTATCCTGCCTCAGCCTCCCAAGTAGCTGGGATTATAGACTTTTGCCACCACGCCCAGCTAATTTTTGTATTTTTAGTAGAGACGAGGTTTCACCATGTTGTCCAGACTGGTCTTGAACTCCTGACCTCAGGTGATCTGCCTACCTCAACCTCCCAAAGTGCTGGGATTATAGGCGTGAACCTCCATGCCCAGCCCTCTTCTGCTGTTCTTTTTTGTTCTGGCTTCATTGGTTAAAAATAGCTGGAATATGACATGTTACATGCAAGGTAAAGCCTGGTGGCGTTTCTGCACCGTATCTGGGAGAAGCTCAGTTCTGGGAAGCTATATTTAGATCTTGAATTTTACAAAGGGCTTAGTGCTCTGTACATGTTTAATAAATTCAAATACGGAAACAATTGTTGCACAGATTGCTTTGCAGTAGTAAACTTAAACACTACAGTGTAGGATCTTGAAAATCAGAATAAAAGGAAAACTTCAAAGGTTATCAGTATTGTCATTTTTTTTTTTTTTTTTTTGAGACGGAGTCTCGTTCTGTCGCTCAGGCTGGAGTGCAGTGGCGCCATCTCGGCTCACTGCAAGCTCTGCCTCCCAGGTTCACGCCATTCTCCTGCCTCAGCCCCCTGAGTAGCTGGGACTGCAGGTGTCCTCCACCACACCCGGCTAATTTTTTGTATTTTTAGTAGAGATGGGGTTTCACCGTGTGAGCCTGGATGGTCTTGATCTCCTGACCTCGTGATATGCGCCCGCCTCGGCCTCCCAAAGTGCTGGGATTACAGGCATGAGCCACCGTGCCTGGCAGTATTGTCATTTTCTGACATTTCTATTTACTGTTGGAGAGCCATGTTAATATTGGGTGAGGTTATTTGGGGATGGGGTGTGTGGGTATATTTTAAGTTCAGTTATCCCTCTAGTACATATACCATATTCCTATGACCTGGATACCTCTTGCTTTCTACTTATCCAGGGGAGGGAACTGAACAGGGTATACCTCAGTGAATTAGTCCTTAACATTAATTCCATGTAACTAATAATAGCTTTTCTTTTTTTAGTTTTCCCAATATTTGAAATCCTTTTTAGTGAATTTAAAGATAAATTGAGTAGTGGCAAAGATTTAATAGTATAAAATATTTCTGCTCAGTCTTTATTTCCAAGAGTTCATATTTTATTAAGAACGTCTAATAAAAATGATGTATTAGATCCAAGAATGATGTTTGATTTGCAGGACTTAGTCTATAGAAATGAAAAATGTCACTTAGGAGTCTTATATTTGATTTCTTTTAAAATGGAATTTTAATATGTACCTGTTATTTTTCAGAGATATAACTACAATGAAAGGAACCATTGTTGCTCAAGTGGATTCAAGTGAGTCCTTCCAGGAATTCTGTAGTACATCTTGTTTATCTCTCTATGAAGACAAACAGAATCCTACTAAAGGAGCTCTAAATAAATCAAGATGTACAATCTGTGGTAAACTAACTGAGGTTGGTATTTTTTTACTTTATCATTTAGTTCTAACAAATAGGAATATTTTAAAGTTCATTTAAGAACTGTTAGATAATCTTTTATGAGTTCCTTAAAAATGAATATCTATAAAGACTATCTTATAAATATCCTGTTATGTAATCTGATTCTCCCATAGGATCTTAAGTTATTAATATCCTTTTATATAATCTGATTCTCCCACAGGATGATTTGGGAAAAATCATTGTGTTAATGTGCCTTTTTTTCCCTGAGATTGGGAGCGCTCAAAGACAGAACCATAGTGTTGAGATTGATTTTTGTCTAGTAGTATATTTATTTAAACAAGCAGGCAGACTACACAAGAAATACTACAAATAATTTTGCTGAGAAGTAGAATAATTGGAATATTTTTTGATAACCTCACATTATTAATATTGTATTAAATAAAAAGTAATCTGTTTATATATAAGTCATTTGAATGATTTATAATGGTTCTCCCCTCCTCATTTTTCTAGAGAAATGTACTTTATTTATAGTTTTTAAAAATTGGTCTAAAGATTTTTAGTCTGTGGAGTTTAATATCACCACTACCGAAACCTGGTTTTCTGTCATCTTCTGATACCTCTAGAGAAGTTTGTAGTGATGTCACTGATGGTTTTTTCTTTTTTTCAGTGCCATACATGTGTTCCTGTGTGTATAAAACCAATTTAAATAATTATGAGAATGGGGCCAGTCCCAGTAGCTCACACCTGTATAATCCTAGCACTTTGGGAAGCCAAGGTGGGAGGATCACTTGAGGCCAGGAGTTTGAAATCAGAGTGGGAAGCATAGTGGGACCCTATCTGTACCTAAAAGAAAAAACATTAGTTGGGTGTGGTTGTGTGTCTGTAGTCTCAGTTACTCAGGAGGCTGAGGTAGGAGGATTGCTTGAGTCCAGGAGATTGAGGCTGCAGTCAGCTTTGATGGTGCCACTGTACTTCAGCCTGGGTGATAAGCGAGACCCTGTCTTAAAAAAAAAAAAAAAAAAGTATCATTTTTCCTTTTCTCCAAACAAGCCTTATTGGGACGTGCTTATTTCTGTTCAGAATGCTTTATTATTTAGCTACTTGTCAGATTTATCTGTTTTGTAAGATTTTGTTTATTTTTCTTTTAGATTCGCCATGAAGTCAGCTTTAAAAATATGACTCATAAGCTGTGCAGTGACCACTGCTTTAATAGATACAGAATGGCCAATGGTTTAATAATGAATTGCTGTGAACAGTGTGGGGAGTACTTGCCCAGTAAAGGTGCTGGAAATAATGTTCTGGTGATTGATGGTCAACAGAAAAGATTTTGCTGTCAAAGTTGTGTCAGTGAATACAAACAGGTAATTCATGTTCTAATCAGAATTGGGCGTTCTTTAGAATGTGCTTGAAACTGTGGTAATACTTCTACTCTAACAGTGTTTATTAACCGGATTTATCTTAGAATTTCATTTAATTCAATTGTTGTCATATCATGGAGCATACTGAATGCATATTGCTTTGTACCGTTAAAGCTGAACCGTCGTAAGTCAGGGACCATCTGTATTTATTCATTTGAGGTAGGTCATTTCCAAGATATAATGATGGAGTTAAGTCTGGGTAAACCCGTTGTAAGTTGGAAATGTCTTAAAATGCACCTTTGACCTTGGTCTTTTCAACTTAGAACGGGTTTATTAGGATGTAACTCCATTCTTATGGAACATCTCTGTATGTAGATTATTGGCAGTAATTTTAATATTTTACATATAATGGTAAATGCTATCAGAGTGATTTCTCTTTTGAATTTATTTCCATTTTGGGAGTTGGAGAGGGTCTGCAAATATTTTTCAAACTTTTAAAGCTCAGCTTTGAAGTCATATTGATTATATATAATTTTAAGCTTAATTTTTTTTTTTTTTTTTTTTTTTTTTGGGACAGAGTTTTGCTCTTCTTTCCCAAGCTGGAGTGCAGTGGCGTGATCTCAGCTCACTGCAACCTCTGCCTCCCAGGTTCAAGTGATTCTCCTGCCTCAGCCTCCCAAGTAGCTGGGATTACAGGCATGCGCCACCATGCCCAGCTAATTTTTTTGTATTTTTAGTAGAAACGGGGTTTCACCATGTTAGCCAGGTTGGTCTCAAACTTCTGACCCCAGGTGATCCACCTGCCTCGGCCTTCCAAAGTGCTGGGATTACAGGCATGAGCCACCTGCACCTGTCCAGGTTAATGTTATTTTAAGGACTTTCTGATTTCTAGTTTTTTTCCATTGCTCATTGGAAAGATAATCTGTGTGATTTCAGTCTTCATAAATTTATGAAGTGTTTTATCAGAAATTATTGCTTTAAAGATCTTTTCGTTGTCTGTGGAGAAGGTTTTATGAACTTTCTTCCTTTTTAGTTTTTTTTTAAGACGAGTATCGCTCTGTTGCCCAGGCTGGAGTGCATTGGCGTGATCTTGGCTCACTGCAACTTCTTTCCTGGGTTCAAGTGATTCTCCTGCCTCAGCCTCCTGAGTAGTTGGGATTACAGGCGTGTACCACCACGCTGAGCTAAGTTTTGTATTTTTACTAGAGATGGGGTTTCACCATGTTGACCAGGCTGGTCTCACACTCCTGAGCTCAAGTGATCTGTGCTCCTCGGCCTCCCAAAGTGCTGGGATTACAGGCATGAGCTACCACGCCTGGCCTCAGATTTATTAAGGTGTGAATTATATAGTAGTCCTTTCTCACGCAAGGTTTTGTTTTTTTGTGATTTCAATTACTCATAGTCAGCTGCAGTTCCCAAATAGGTGAGTAGACTACAATAAGATAATTTCAAAAAGTAATTAATTGTAGGTGAGTAGACTACAATAAGATAATTTGAAAGAGATTAATTATAACTAACTATAATTGTTGTTTTTTGTTTTGTTTTGAGACAGGGTCTTGCTCTGTTGCCCAGGCTGGAGTGCAGTGGTGCAATTTTCAACTCACTGCAATCTACTTTTCTTGGGTTCAAATGATTCTCCTTGCTTCAGCCTCATGAGTGGCTGGGATTACAGGCGCGTGCCACCATGCCTGACTAATTTTTGTATTTTTAGTAGCAACTGGGTTTCACCATGTTGTCCAGGCTGGTCTCAAACTCCTGACCTCAAGTGATTTGCCCACCTTGGCCTTCCAAAGTGCTGGGATTACAGGCGTGAGCCACCATTCCCGGCCAGTTGTTGTTAATCTCTTGCTGTGGCTAATTAGAAGTTAAACTTTATCGTAGGTATGTGTCTATAGGAAAAGATGTAGTATCAAAGGTTTCAGGCATCCACTGGGAGCCTCAGAATATATCTCTCAAGGATAAGAGGTGGCACTGCCATATTAGTAGATTTCCTAATCTATTGAGCCATCCTTGTATTCCTAGAATAAACCCATGCCAGATAATTATTTTTTCAAAAATATGCGTACATTCTGATGGTTAATACTTTATTTGGTACGTTTGCATTGATATTTATAAGTAAAATGGGTCTGTAATGTCCTTTTTTTTTGTGCCTTCTTAAGGTATCAGTGTTACATTTGCTTTATAAAAATGTCCAGAGGAAAATTCATTTCCTCATATACTTACAGCAGTAAAAATGAAAATAAATGAATTAAATAGTCAACTGAAAAAGCTGGAAAAAGGAAAATAAGCTGAAACAAAAGAGAAGAAAGGAAATAAAGATAAAAGGAGAAACTAATTAGGAATTTAAAATAGCGTTAACATTGTTCAGAATGTTGCCTCTTTGAAAAATCAGGTCTTTGAAAAACCAGGGAAAAAATACCCAATTGTTAATTCAATCAGGAAAAGAGTTTTCAAAACAGAAATACATAAATAAGAAATGACAAGGTAGACATGAGCATGAAAACAAAAGAACTTGACAAAAATCAGTCATAAGAACTAATTTGTATAGCCCTATATAAAAATATTGAACCTAGATTGAGTAATTTCCTGTGAAAATATAATTTCCCCAACTGGACTTCAGAGCAGATAAAATTAAGTGGACAAATTTCTGTAGATGAAATAGAGATAATTATTAAAGTACTACCCCACAACAAGGGCCAGGCTCTGATGTTTTCATAGGGGAATTCCATCAAATTTAAACAAGAAAATCTCAGTGTTATTTAAACAATTCCAGAGCATAAAAAGGAAAGTAACTCGTAAGTTTTTTAAACATTGTGGTAGAGTATATGTAACATAAAATTTGCAGTTTTAAGTATTTTTAAGTATATAAGTGAGTGGCGTTAGTTACATTTACAATGTTATGCCACCATTGACTCTACTTCTGAAACTTTTTCATCATGCCATACAAAAACTGTGACATTAGCCAATAACTCCCATTTTTTTCTGTCCCAGTCCTTAGTAACTTAGTACTTTCTGTCTCTATGAATTTGTATATCCTAGATATTCATATAAGTGAAATTATATAATATTGTCTTTTTGTATCTGGCTTATTTTACCTGAAAGCTGAAACATAATGCTTTCAGTTTCATCCATAGTATAGCCATGATCAGAACATCGTTACTTTGTATGGCTGAATAATATTCATTATATGTATATGCCACATTCTGTTTATCAATTTGTTGCCCCTATGATAGATGTCGCGTTGTTGCCACCTTTGACTATTGTGAATAATGCTGCAGTGAATGTTGGTGTATAAATTTGATATAAGTATCCTGATTTTCCATTCTTTTGGATGAGTGCGGATTTGCTCAGTCATAGGGTAATTCTGTGTTTCACCTTTTGAAGAATTGTCGAACTATTTTATGCAACTGTACCATTTTATGTTCTCAACAGCAATGTACAAGGTTTCTATTTTCTATGTATCTTTGCCACACTTGTTATGTTCTGTGTTTTAAGCTTTTGATTTTTCTTGTAGATATCTTAGTATGTGTGCGGTGGTATCTCATAGTTTTGATTTGCATTTCCCTAATGACCAATGACAATGAGCAATTTTGCTTTTGTTGTGTGTTTTTTTTTTTTTTTTGAGACAGAGTCTCGCTGTATTATCCAGGTTGGAGTGTAGGCGCACAATCTTGGCTCGCTGCAACCTCTGCTTCCTGGGCTCAAGGGATCCTTCTGTCTCAGCCTCCCAAGTAGCTCGGACCACAGGCATAGGCCACTATGCCTGGTTAATTTTTTGTATTTTTTGGAGGCATAGGGTTTCACCATGTTGCCCAGGCCTGGTCTCGATCTCCTGAGCTCAAGCCATCTGCCTGCCTCGGCCTCCCAAAGTGCTAGGATTACAGGTGTGAGCCACCGTGCCTGGCCAATGAGCAATTTTTCATTTGCTTGTTGGCCATTAATGTATCATCTTTGGAGAAGTATCTGTCTGTTCAAGTCCTCTCTCTGTTTTTGAATTGGGTTTTGTAGTTTTGTTCTTTTCTCTCTCTCTCTCTCTCTTTTTTTTTTTTGTTTGTTTTTGAGATAGAGTCTCCCTCTTTTGCCCAGGCTGGAGTGCAGCAGTGAGATCTTGGCTGACTGCAACCTCTGCCTCCTGGGTTCAAGCGATTCTCCTGCCTCAGCCTCCTGAGTAGCTGGTTACTGGTTTGTGCCACCACACCTCACTAATTTTTGTATTTTTAGTTGAGACAGGATTTCACCATGTTGGTGAGGCTGGTCTCAAATTCCTAACCTCATGATCCGCCCTCCTCGGCCTCCCCAAGTGCTGGGATTACAGGTGTGAGCCACTGCGCCCGGCCCTCTTTTATTTTTAGTTGATATGTAATACTTGTATATACGTAGGGGTAGAGTGATGTTTTTATACGTGTATAAAATGTGGAATGTTCAAATCAGGGTAATTAGGATAGCCATCACCCCAAAATTGTTTTTTTTATGTTGGGAGCATTCAAAATTCTCTCTTTTGTAGCCTTTTGAATCTATCCAATAATAATTGTTAACTGTATTCATTCTATAGTGCTATGGAACCATAGAACTTACTCCTCCTATGTAGCTATAATTTTGTATCCTTTTGTACTTTTGTTCTTGAGTTGACGGAGTTCTTTATATCATGTACTGTTTGAGTATCCCTTACCTGAAATGCTTGGGGTCCAAAGTGTTTCAGATTTTAGGTTTTTCAGATTTTAGAATATTTACATTATACTTACATTCAAATAATCCAATTCTGAAAAATCCAAAATACAAAATGCTTCAATGAGCATTTCCTTTGAGCATCATGTTGGTAATTGAAAAGTTTTGGGTTTTAGAGCATTTCAGATTTTTTGCATTTGGGTTGCTCATTCTGTATATGTTTTGCAAATACTGTCATCCGTTATGTAGGTTTTTATTTTACTTTCTCAATAATGTCCTTTGATTTGCAGAAGTTTTATTTATTTTTATTTATTTATTTTTTTTGGGGTGAAGGAGTCTTGCTTTGTCACTCAGGCTGGAGTGCAATGGCACAATCTTGGCTCTCTGCAACCTCTGCCTCCTGGGATCAAGCGATTCTCCTGCCTCAGCCTCCCGAGTAGCTGGGGTTACAAGTGTGTGCCACCATCCCTAATTTTTGTATTTTTTTCTTTTTTGAGATGGAGTCTTGCTCTGTTGCTCAGGCTGGAGTGCAGTGGCATAGTCTCTGCTCACTGCAACCTCCACCTCCTGGATTCAAGCAATTATCCTGCCTTCGCCTCCCGAGAAGCTGGGATTACAGGCACACACCACCATGCCCAGCTGATTTTTTGTATTTTTAGTGGAGATGGGGTTTCACCTTGATGGCCAAGCTGGTTTCAAACTCCAGAAGTCAAGTGAGCCACCTGCCTTGACCTCCCAAAGTGCTAGGATTACAGGCCTGAGCCACAGTGCCTGGCCTAATGTTTGTACTTTTAGTAGAGATGGGGTTTCACCATGTTGGCCAGGCTGGTCTCGAACTCCTGACCTTCAGTGATCCTCCTGCCTCGGCCTCCCAAAGTGCTGAAATTACAGATGTGAGCCCCGTACCCGGTCTTTTTTTTTTGAGATGGATCTTGCTCTGTAGCCCAGGCTGGAGTGTGATAGTGCGATCTCAGCTCACTGCAGCCTCTGCCTCCTGGTCCAAGTGATTCTTCTGCGTCAGCCTCCCAAGTAGCTAGGACTATAGGCATAGGCCACCATGTCTAACTAATTTTTGAATTTTTTTAGTGGAGTCGGGGTTTCACCAGGTTGGCCAGACTGATCTCGAACTCCTAACTTCAAGTCATCTGTCCTTCTCAGCCTCCCAAAGTGCTGGGATTACAGGTGTGAACCACCACACCCAGCCGGAAGTTTTAAATTTTGCTTTACCCATTTTTTTTCTTTTGGTTGTACTTTCGGTGTCATTTAAGAATCTGTTGCCAAATCCCAGGTCATGGTTTACCTCTACAGATTCTTGTAAGAGTTTTATGAATTTAGCTCTTAATTAGGTATTTGATCCTTTTTAATTTATTTTTGTTTATTATGTGAGGCGGGGATCTAACTTCATTCTTTTGTACTGGAATCCAGTTTTCCCACGACCACCTGTTGAAGGGGTTATTCTTTCTACATGGAGTGGACTTATCACACTTGTCAAGTATTAATTGGCCAGAGATCATATGTGCCATACTATTTTGATTACTGTGTCTTTGTTCTAAGTTTTGAAATCAGGAAATGTGAGTTCTCCAACTTTGTTTTTTGTCAAGATTGGTTGAATATTCTGAACCCATTCTAACTTTATATGAATTTGAAGATGGGCTTTTCTATTTCTACAGAAGAGTTTGTTGGAATTTTTATATTAATTGCATTGAATCTTTAGATTGTTTTGGGTAGTATTGGCATCTTAGCAGTAGTAAGTTATTCTATCTGTGAAAATGGCATTTATTTATGAAGACATACCATTTATTTATATCTTCTTTAATTTCTTTCAGCAGTCTTTTGTGGTTTTTAGTGTACAAGTCTTCACCTCTTTTGCTGCTTTTATTCCTAGATATTTATTCTTTTAATGCTATTTCTAGTGGATTTGCTTTATTTCCTTTTCAGATTGTACATTACTAGTGTATAGAAACACATCTGATTTTTGTACATTAATCATGTACTATGCAACTTTGCTGAATTTGTTAGCTCTACTAGCTTTATGAGTTTCATGTCATCTGTGAATAGAGGTAGTTTTACCTTTTCTTTCCAATTTGGATGCATTCTATTTCTTAACTAAGGGTTGTGGTTATAACTTTCGATACTGCTGAATAGAAGTGGTGAAAGTGGGCATCCTTGTTGCTGATCTTAGAGGAAAAGAATTATTTTACCATTGAGTCTGATGTTAGAATGTATGGCTTTTAGTATGTTGAAGTAGTTTCTTTGTATTACTTTTTTTATTCAGTGTTTTTTTTTTAATCATAAGGTGAATTTTTCTTTTTCTTTTTCTTTTTTTTTTTGAGACGGAGTCTCGCTCTGTCGCCCAGGCTGGAGTGCAGTGGCCGGATCTCAGCTCACTGCAAGCTCCGCCTCCCGGGTTTACGCCATTCTCCTGCCTCAGCCTCCCGAGTAGCTGGGACTACAGGCGCTGCCACCTCGCCCGGCTAGTTTTTGTTTTTGTATTTTTTAGTAGAGACGGGGTTTCACCGTGTTAGCCAGGATGGTCTCGATCTCCTGACCTCGTGATCCACCTGTCTCGGCCTCCCAAAGTGCTGGGATTACAGGCGTGAGCCACCGTGCCCGGCCAAGGTGAATTTTTCAAATGCTTTTTCTACATCCTTTGAGATGATCATGTGGTATTTATCTTTGCTCCTATTTATGTGATATGTTACATGCATTGATTTCTTTATGTTGAACCACACTTTTACTGGGATAAATCTCCACTTGATTGTGGTGTATACTCTTTTTAATATATTGAATTCAGTTTAGTAGTACTTTGTTGAGGATCTTTGCATCTGTATTCTTGTGGGATACTGGTCTTTGATTTTCTTTCTTTTGACGTCTTTATCTGTCTTTGGAATGAGGGTAATGCTGGCGTCATAGAATAGGGTGGGTGAGATATCTTGTATCTTCTGATTTTTGGAAGCATGAGAATTGGTGTTAATTCTTTAAATGTTTGGTAGAATTTACCTGTGAAGTCATCTGACCTTGACCTTCTCTTTTTTGGGACTGTTTGTCTGTGAGATAGAGTCTCACTCTGTCGCCTAGGCTGGAGTGCAGTGGCACAGTCTTGGCTCACTGCAACTCCTGCCTCCTGGGTTCAAACAATTC
This sequence comes from Piliocolobus tephrosceles, assembly GCF_002776525.5. Taxonomy (NCBI): domain Eukaryota; kingdom Metazoa; phylum Chordata; class Mammalia; order Primates; family Cercopithecidae; genus Piliocolobus; species Piliocolobus tephrosceles. The sequence goes on from NC_045455.1 coordinate 94,112,702, forward strand.
TCCTGCCTCAGCTTCCTGAGTAGCTGGGACTACAGGCACATGCCACCATGCCCACTTAATTTTTGAATTTTTAGTAGAGATGGGGTTTCACCATGTTGGCCAGAATGATCTCGATCTGTTAACCTCACTATCCACCCACCTCAGCCTCCCAAATATTGGGATTATAGACATGAGCCACCATGCCGGGCCAGGACGTTTTTGATAACTGAGTCTCTTGTTATATGTCTGTTCACATTTTCTGTGTCTTCTTGTGTCAGTTTTGGTGGTTTGTGTGTTTTTAGGAATTTGTGCATTTCATCTATGCTATGTAATTTGTTGATGTACAATTGTTCATAGCATTTTCTTGTACCACTTTTTATTTCAGGAATGCCAGTAGTAATGTCTCCCTTCCGTATTTTATTCTTTGTGTCTATTCTCTTGATATTTTGAAATAACCAACTTTTTGGTTTGTTTCTCTCACTTTTTCTGTTCTATTTTTCTCTGCTCTAATCTTTATTATTTCCTTTCTTCTGCTGGCTTTGGGTATAGTGAACTCATCTTTTTCCTCAAGGTGGTGAGAAGTTAAGTTATTTACTTGATCTTTTTTCTTTCTTTCTTTCTTTCTTTCTTTCTTTCTTTCTTTCTTTCTTTCTTTCTTTCTTTCTTTCTCTCTCTCTCTCTCTTTCTTTCTTTTCTTTTTCTTTCTTTCGTCTTTCTTTCCTTCCTTCCTTCCTTCCTTCCTTCCTTCCTTCCTTCCTTCCTTCCTTCCTTCCTTCCTTAGTCTCACTCTATCGCCCAGACTGGACTTAGCTCACTGCACCCCCCACCTCCCAGGTTCAAGTGATTATCCTGCATCTGCCTCCTGAGTAGCTGGGATTACAGGCATTTGCCACCACACCTGGCTAATTTTTGTATTTTTAGCAGAGTTGGGGTTTCATCATGTTAGACTAGTCTCAAACTCCTGACTTCAGGTGATCTGCCCGCCTCAGCCTTCCAAAGTGCTGGAATTATAGGTGTGAGTCACTGTGCTGGGCTTTTTTTTTTTTAAACATAAGCATTTACAATTGTAAATAAATTTTTCTCGGATCACTAAGCTGCATCTCATAACTTTTGGTATTCTTTTAGTTTTGTTTTCACTCATGTCTAAGTATTTAAAAGTTTCCTGTGAATTCTTCTTTGAGCCACGTTTAAGAGTGTATAGTTTAATATCCCCATATTTGTGAATTTTCTAAGTGTTCCTTCTATTACTGATTTCTAGTTTTATTCCATTGCTCATTGGAAAAATACTCTGTGTGATTTCAGTCTTCAAAAATTTATTGAGACTTTTTTTGCGGCCTAACGTAGTTCATTCTGGAAATTGCTCCATGTGCATTTGAGAAGAATGTTTATTCTACTGTTGTTGGCAAGAATACTCAATATATGTTTGTTATTAATAACTCTAGTTGGTTTATATTGTTGTTCAAGATCTGTCTTTACTTAGTTGAAATTGTGTCTAGATGGTCTGTCCACTATTGTAAATGGTGTATTGATGTCTCCAACTATTATTGTACAGTTATGTGCTTCTACCTCCGTTACTGTCTGTTTCTCCTTTTACTTCTGTTAATTTTTTAAATGTATTTTGGGGGTTTTGATATTTGCTATGTATACGTTTATTTTTGTTATATCTTCTTGGTAAATAGACCTTTTGTTCAGTATGTATTCTTTTTCTGTCTCTTGTATCAGTTTTTCACATAAGGGCTCTTTTTGCCTTATATTAATATGGCAACCCCAACTCTCTTAGTTACTGTTTATTTGCATGGAGTGTCTTTTTCCATCCTTTTACTTTTGACCTGTTTGTATCTTTCGATAAATAAATCCTTCCTTATCAGTAATTACATTAAATGTACATGGATCAAATTATCCAATCAAAAGGCAGAAATTGACAGAATAGGAAAAAAATGATGGCTTTTAATTGGATAATTTGATCCATGTACACTTAACGTAATTACCATTAAGGAAGGATTTATTTCTGCTATTTTCCTATTTTTTTCTTCGGTATATTCTATACCTTTTTTTTGGTATCTCATTTCCTGCATTACAGCCTTTTATGTTTAGTTGATTGTAGTGGCACTGTTTTTATTTCCTTCTCATTGTCTTTATATTATTTTAAAGTATATTATTTGTGGTTACTGTCAGGGAGGCTTTACATATAACATCCTACAATTCAATCTAATGTGAACTTATAACAAGTTAATTAGCTTTTAAAAATGCTGCGCCTATATATCTGTTCCCTCTTTTTGTTATAAATTACGTTTTTAAACATTGTATTCCCAGTAATATAGATTTATAATTTTGTGTGCATATTTGTCTTTAAAATCGTGTAGGAAATAAAAAGTGGATTTATAAACCAAAAATACAATTATACTTGTTTTGTATTCTCCCGTATATTTACTAAAGATTGGGTCAAGTGTACTTCCATTTCAATAAAAAGCTTTGACTCCCTTTAGCATTTGTTTTGTAGGGTAGATTTAGTGGCAGCAAACTCCCTCCACCTTTTATCTGTGTGTCTTTACTTTTCCTTCAGTTTTGGATGATAGTTTTGCTGGATATAGTATTCTTGTTTGAAAACTTTTTTTCTCCATTATTTTAAATGTTATTCCACTGCCTTTTGGCCTCCATGGTTGTTTCTTTTGTGAAATTGATGGTTAATCTCATTGAGAATTTCTTGTGCTGAACCATTTCTGTCTTGTTTTTTTCAAGATTTTCTTTGTCTTTTAACAGTTTGATTATAGTATGTCTTATTGTATGTGTCTGAGTTTATCCTACGTGTAATTTGTTGTGTTTATTAGATTTGTAGATTTGTGTCTATTATCAAATATGGGAAGTTTTTAGCCATTAATTTTTCAAATAATCTTTTGCCCCTTTCTCTTCTTCTGAAACTCTCATAAAGTGTATGTTGGTCTGTTTGATCTTATTCCATGGGCCCCTTAGGCCTTTGCTTACTTTTCTTCATTCTTTCCTTTACTGCTCCTCAGATTCTGTGATGTCAGTCTTGGCCTCTTTACTGCAAGTCGTTGGTAAAAGTTCTGGCTTTGTGCTAGGTCAGACCTCCTCAGGGTGGAGGTGGTTAAGTTGTCTAATTACCACCCAGTGGGGTGGAAGTTCAAGTTTCCTGCTTGGCCTGTTCTGACTTTACCATTGCTAGGGTGCTGGGGTGAGGCATCACGTTGTAGCCAGGCCAGGGTGGAAGTCTAGGCTAATTGGCCTTTTTTGTGTGAATGGGATTAGGGTCTGTGGAGCAGAGGAACTGTTGTCTTACTGTTTCTCTAGGCTGCTATTTCAACTGTATTTCCCCTACAGGTGTGTCATTTCTCTTGCCAGATTCAAGATTTTTTAGTCTTTGGTTTTCAGAAATTTAAATTTTGTGTATCTTGGTGTTTCTTTGGGTTTTATCCTTCCTAGTGTTTGCTAACCTTCTATCTGTAGATTTATGTCTTTTGCTAAATTTGAGACGTTTAAAACAGTAGTGTTTTTGGAGGACTTCTAACTCTGTCTTCTTTTTCCTTTCCCTTTGGGACTCCAATGACATGAATGTTACTTTATTTTTTTTTTTATTTTTATTTTTTTTAATTTTGTTACCAGCCTACAGATCCCTAAGGCTCTGTTTTACTTTTCCTCCCACCCAGTCTGTTTTTCAGGTTGGGTACTATAATTCTATCTTCCTGTTCACTGTTTCTTTCCATTTTATTCTTTATAGCTTCTATTTATTTTCTAGAAGTTTCTGTGTGTTCATTTGTTTTTAAGTGCATGTGTGTTGGTTGTTGGAGCACTTTTATGATGATTGCTTTAAAATCTTTGTCAGATATTTCTAGTATCTCTGTAATTTTGGTATTGGCATCTGTTGATTGTCCTTTTCTATTTAAATTACAGTTTTCCTGGTGTTTGGCATGATAAATGATTTTTTTATTTGAAACTTGAACATTTTGAGTGCTGTGTTATTGCCAAGTGGAGATGAAAGGTCAGCCTCTACTTGGCCTCTCTGCATCTGTGGAGGAGAAGCAGTTGGTTATTGCTGAGTGGATATGGGAGTTCTGGTTCCTTTCTGGACATTAGCTGATACTACCCTGACTAGAGAAGTAGGAGTTCCTTATACTGTTCCCCACATAACCTCTACTGACACCAAATGATTCTACTCCAGTGGATAGAGAAAATGTTCTTTGTACTATTGTTAAATAAATAAAAATTATTTAAAATAGTGTTTCTTCTTTTATTCTTTAACATTACTTGCATGTTTTATAATTACATACTGTATGTTCATAATTCATTAGTTAATAAATAGGTGGGAGTCCCTGCCCTACTATTTTACTGATAAAGAGACCCAATCGGATGTGTTTGGAGACAACTACATGAGATGCTAGAGTGAATGTCTTCTTTTTCTGCAGCCTGGGAGCTAAACTTGTATCATAATCCTTCCTTCCTTTGCACTCACCGCCTTTGACCTTTGTCTGTAACAATGAACTGAGCTGCCTTTTGTTGTTTTCATCTGTGCTCTTGTTGCTCAATTAGTTTCTGAAGTGTATTGATACACTTAGTTAATAATCTAGATCCTGGTGGTGGAGACTGTATAACGCTTGCCCCATGCCTTTCAGTAGTTTTCCTTTTCTAGCATAGTATTTTGACTTTCATGGAAAGCAGGAAGCATGTCTTTTAAAAATTTTGTGCGAGGAGTAAGGATATATATTTGTATTATATTCTGGAAGCTGTCATATGTGCTTTCAAAAGAATTTCTCAAACATGCCGGGCTCATGACTGTAATCGCAGCACTTGGGTGGCCGAGGTGGGCGGATCACTTGAGGTCAGGAGTTCGAGACCAGCCTGGCCAACATGATGAAACACTGTCTCTAGTAAAAATACAAAAACTAACCAGGTGTGGTGGCAGGCACCTATAATCCCAGCTACTCAGGAGGCTGAGGTGGGAGAATCGCTTGAACCCAGGAGGCGGAAGTTGCAGTGAGCCGAAATCATGCCACTGCACTTCAGCCTGGACGACAGAGCAAAAGCTCCATCTCAAAAAAAAAAAAAAAAAAAAAAAAAATTCTCAGTCCGTTTTGCATATGGTAGAAATTGTAGCTGTGTAATCTCCAAATGACTTAATTTAGGAAGCTTTGAGTTTCGTTGTAAGTGTTGGAGTTTAATAGGTTTTAAAGAGATCTTAGAACACTCCAAATTAGAAGTGATTTTTCTCAGAAATTAGAGGTGAGTCAGATCTAAGTGTCTATCTTTAATTCCTTAGCCCATTATTACTGTTTTATCATTATACCGTTTTTTCTAAGATATAATTATTTGATAATTCTTTAAGTTGGGCAACAGTAGTGGGAACAGGACAGACACTTTTAAAAGTTGGAATGAGTTTGTAAGTCACAAAATATAATTGAGAAGCAACTTTCACATAATGCTTATTTACCTTTCAATCTAGCACCTGTTCTTTATGTGTGTTTATAAAGTCTTTTAAAATCTTTTTTTTAGGTAGGTAGCCATCCAAGCTTCCTGAAGGAGGTTCGAGATCACATGCAGGACTCTTTCTTAATGCAGCCTGAGGTGAGCAGGAATGTAAATGGAGTTCAAGGCCTTAACATTTTTGAGCACTGCTACTACTGTCATTAATATGTATCTGAAAAATCTTGTGCAATTTGAAATATATTAAAATTTCCAAACTTAAATTGTATCAAATGATGAATGTTTTCTTTATCTCCAAGACATAGATAGGTTTCTAATTTCACTACTTTTACATGTATTTTCTTGTGATATGCTCATTTGTCTTTAGATATTTATGTTCTTAGGAAATTATTTTCAGATATAATTTTTTTAGTGCACAATACCTTTTACACAGTAGGCATTTGATAATGGGATATAAAAATCCTCTCTTTTGTGCCTACCTGAAAAGTTAAAAAAAAAGACCCTTTCAAAAAAATTTCTAAGCCTGTATTTCTGTTAATCCAGATACATGAATTAGTAATGAGTAATAAGTGTTTAAAATTAGGAAGACTTTTAATTGTAGTACAGTTATCAAGATAATGAAATTTACATCAGTAAACTGTTATCAAGTTAGTCAGTAGAGCTTATTCAAATTTTGTCCATTAATGTCCCTTACAACAAATGAAAAACAATTACTTCTTGTCTAGAATCCAATACAGGATCATAGGCCATTATTTATTTAAATATATTTTTTAGGCCTTTCCCCAACCCTCTTCTTCTGAGACTCCAATTCCAGATATATTCCTGCCACTTTCCCAGTCACCGAGGCTTTTTTTTTGTATTGTTTTTATATTGTTTTGTATCTGTTTGGCATTGTTGTTTCTATTTGTATTGTTTGTTTTACCCTAGTCTTTTTTTTCCTTCTGTACTCCATTTTGGAAAGTTTCTATTGCTATATCTTTAAGTTTGCTGATCTTTTAAAATCACCTGTGAATACCATGCAGCATATTTTTTCAGATGTTATGTTTTTCATCTCTAAAAGTTCCATTTGGGTCTCTTTTGTGTCTTCTATTTCCTGCCTAATTATGTTCATGTTTTCTTCTACTAATATTTTAATATATTAGCATATTTATATTGTTCTTTTAACATCTTTGCCTACTGTTTTCGTATCTGTCATTTCTAGATCTGTTTCTATAGTTTGATTGTTTTTTTTTTTTTTTTCCGGGTAATGAGTCATTTTTTCCTGCTTTTTTTTTTTTTTTTTTTTTGAGAAAATGCCTGTCATTTTTAAGTTTGATTCAGAATATTGTGAATTTTACATTATTGGTTGCTGAATTTTGTTGTATTATTTTCAGTGTTTTGTTGGACTTTGTTCTGGCATGGCGTGCTGTCAAATTAACCTCGATTTATTTGGATCCTTTTGAGGCTTGCTTTTAAGTTTTTGAAAATTCTTTGGTAGAGCAAACTGTAGTCTGGGGCTCTTTATTCATACTCCCGTGACGATACCTGGAGAGATCTGGGTCTTCCCTGTATTGCAGGGTCATCCCGCTCTTGAACAGGTAGCAATACAGAGTGCTCCTGGCCACGTGTGTTCTTCGGGAATTGTTAGCCTAATGCTTTCTTGTGGTTCTGGGGTTCTTTCTCTGGCCATAGGTGCTTTCATCTCACAAATGCACAGATCAGTTTTCAGCCAAAATACGTCTGTAGACGTATTTTTAACATCAGAGCTTTTTGGTGTAGCTCCATCATCGTCAGTACTCTGTTTCCCAAATTCTACCTGCCTTGAAAGCCTTGTGTTTCCTCCGCTCAGTTTGACTAGTAAGTAGGCTCTGTTAACCTCCCCTTCCCCCAGCTATTTCTAGGCCTCAAGCTTTGGTAGCCACAGGACTCACTTGATTTGTTTCCCTTTTCTTAGGTATACAGTTCTGTGCTACCTTGTGTGTAGAGTTTGAAAACCATTGTGTGTGTGTGTGTGTGTGTGTGTGTGTGTGTGTGTGTCTAATTTTCTAGTTGTTAAAGGTGGGTGGGAGGTTTCAATCTAGTTTCTGTTGATTGGGAGTGGAAGTTAACTCTGCTTTAATCTAAATAGTTCCCTAGTTTTTGTCTGTCTTTTACGACTTGACATTTTGAATACCACTTTGGAGAGCATCCCTCACTTTGTGTTTGTTTAATAGTTCCTCAAGCTTAGACTGAGGTCATGCATTTTTGGCGTGAACACCTCCTAAGCGATGGTGTGTCCCTCTTCGTGCACATCGGGAAGCACACGCTGCCCGTGTGTTCCATTACTGTGTGTTCACTTGTTTAAGGGGATGTCTGTCAGGTTTCTCCAGGGTTAAGTTGCTCTTTTTCCCTCTGTATCTGTTTAAGTTAAGCAAACTTTTCACCCACTATTGTTAGCGTCTGTTGTCAATTAGAAAAAAATCCTTAAATTACAAAGTTAGAATGTGTCTGTTAAAAGAAAAATTGTAAATTATACAGTAATAGAGAAAAGTAAAACACAATGGTATATAAATTTTTAAACCCTTTTTTCTCTGCACAAACAAATCTTGCAATATGAAGAAATGATTTCCAGGTTTTATTGAATAAATGAATTGTAATTTTTACTTGAAATTATCTTATTTATTATAATAAATATTATAATATGTCATTGTTTAAGTTTTATTGCCACTTCTTCTAATTAAGGTTCTTCACTGTTTCAGTGCTTTGGACTCCTTTGGTAATAAGGACAGATTCATTCTCAGAATGTTATTAAATGCATAAAATACCTGTGGTTACAAAGACAACCAATTATATCAAAATATAGTTACCAAAATATTTTTTAAATTTTTGAAATGTGCTGCTTTATTTTAATGTGTTTAGGAATAAAATACAGTGGTTAATAACTATAATTTTGAAGTAAAGTTGAATGTAATTGATATGTTAAGGGATACTAAGAGTGATATACAAATTGGGAATTTTTATTTTTGACAGTCATAGGCCCTATTAAACTAATGAAATAAGTTTGTTGCCTCCAATCAGAGTGAAAGAGAATGTTAAATTTCAATTAGAGGTTAGTATATAAAGGTAATTTTTTTACTGTGCAATGTCACAGACTAAAGTTCATATTGTATTTGAATGTGGCTAGGAAAGTAGATAATATGCAGGCTATATCTTAGGGCCCCATTTCCTAAATTAGATTTGCAGCAACAGGTACATCAAGCCATTCTTTCTTGATTACCTTCCAATGTGGTCTACTTGCTTGGTCCAAATGTACCAAATGAAATATATTTCCTACATGTAGAAGGAAAATTTGAGAGAAGTTGTAAAGTCGTGACAGTTTTGATACCCACATGAAATTGGTTAAAATTAACATATAAGGTATATCTTTTAAATGAGTAGACTGAAAATGAGCCAATTTGTCATAAACTTACCCATCATATCTACTTTTTACCTTTTCCATATCTTGTTTTACTTGGTTCTATCTCATTCTTTTTCACTGAAGTTATATGTAGGCTTATTTTTCCCCATGTCCAAAAAGGGAATATTTTAAATTCTTAATTTATTCCACAAAGCTTTGTTCCTTTACATCACTAAATGTGTGTTTATAGGATGCATATAAATTTGTATGAAATTTAAATATGATTATTTTGATTGCTTACATATGAAGCCGAGTAAACATGGCATAAAATTACATTTCCCTTTTGGCTAATGTTCTTTCATTAATTGGTTCTTTGAGGCAGCAGTAGCTGTGAAAGTGGCAGTATTGAAATATTCTCAGTGATTCTGTCATTCTGATAGTACTTTCTCATTTTCTTGTTCTTATTTTTTTTTCTTTGGAGGCAGTCTCCCTCTGTTGCCCAGGCTGGAGTTCAGTGGCGCGATCTTGGTTCATTGCAGCCTCTGCCTCCTGGGTTCAAGTGATTCTTGTGCCTCCGCCTCTCAAATAGCTGGGACTACAGGCATGCACCACCACGCCTGGCTAACTTTTGTATTTTTAGTAGAGATGGGGTTTCACCATGTTGGCCAGGCTAGTCTCGAATTCCCAACCTCGTGATCTACCCACCTCAGCCTCCCAAAGTGTGGGGATTACAGGTGTGAGCCACTACACTTGGCCTTCATTCTCTTTAGATAAAATTATTTGTCTGTATGGAACAGTTGCCTAACTCCATGTTTACTTGATGTCTTAAAACTATTACTAATTATTTAATCATTCTGCCAGTAAAATCAGTGTTGGGATCACAAATCCAACGGATAGACTCACTCAGTCAGTTTGAAGAATGTTTCAAATAGAAATCAAATCCATGATTTGATTAGATGGTGGAACTTAATTTGTATCAGTAAAGGAATTCTTTATAGGTGCTGATACATGGAGGCCTCTGCAGACATCCAGTGGGAGCTGGCTTTTCTGTCTTGCAAACTTGCAACATAGTGGCAGTTGTCCCGAATATTTTATAGCATTACTAATTTGTACTGTCATTTCAAGTTTTAAACATGTTATGTTCTGTTTCATTGATTTGCTTTGTTTTTGTCCCTTTTCCAGTATAGAAATTTAAGTCATCAAATAGACCTCAGGAAACAAAAACAGAGCATTCTCCTCTGTTGTACTTACACATCATAATAAGATATGTTTACAGTCATTTTTATTTTTTCCTTGTCACCATTCTTTTGCAGTTGACAAATATTTTTGAAGGAGGACCTATCATTAAAGAATGAGTTGATTTCCACTTTGAAAAGCAAAATTGAGGGCTTTCTTTAGTTGATATTTCAGTAAATGAGGAAGTAGGCAGCATAAGTGTTTTTTTTTAATAGGATGATAATGAATGTGCATTCCTGGCACATAAACAGCTGTGGTTTCTTATACTTTTTCTATTTGTTTCAAACTGAAAGATCTTTTTCTTGATGTTGATTGTATTTTTTTTGTTTATTTTTACCTTACATTTATTGCCTTCATTTTCTGAAACCCTGTGGTATTTGTGACATTTTTCCATGCAGTGTATTAATTTCAGTTGTGATTTTTGGCCTGATTGTTATGTATAACACCTATTATTTATACTGTCTATGGAACATTTTGAAGCCTTCTTATATTTTCATATTGTATAGATGCTCGTGGGTATGAAGACGGATTTAATTGCAACATCAGATGGAAAATGGAAACAATTATTTTGCAACATGATTTGTGATATTTGATTTAACTTGATTATGACAGAGTTTTGCAACCACTCAGAAAGAGGATCAAAACAGGTTGCACTTGAAGGCTAGCCTTTCTTTTTTATTTCTACCTTTTTTTTTCTTTTTGTGGAAGATGGGGTCTTGCTGTATTGCCCAGGCTGTTATTGAACTCCTGGGCTCAAGCAGTTCTCTACAAAAAAAAATACACCCCCACCAAAAAAAATAGCCAGGCGAATGCTTGAACCCAGGCTGGTCTCAAATTCCTGGGCTCAAGCAGCCCACCTCGCTAGGCTTCCCAGTGTGCGGGGATTACAGGTGTGAGCCACACCCTGCCTCTCATATTCTTTATCTCCTTTTTTTTTCTCCGTTATCTTGTTGGCACATATAGTCAGGCATTGCTTAATGACAAGAATACATTCTGAAAAATGCATCGTTAGGCAGGTTTGTTTTGTGAACCTCATAGAGTGTGCTCAAACAAACCTAAATGCTATAGCCTGTTGCTGCTGGGCTCCAAGCCTGCACAACATGTGACTGTACTGAATACTGCAGGCAGTTGTAACACAATGGTAAGTATTTGTGTATCTACATATATCTAAACATAGAAAAGGTACAGTAAAAATATGGCATTACAATCACTGAGTGAAACATCGTTATTTGGCACATTACTATATTCACTTTTGGCAGGAGGCTTAACTTTATTATCTATTGATGAATTATTTACTTCATTTTATAGCCAGAAGTCATTTTGAATATGGTTTAAAATTTTTTTTAATTCAAAAAATTTATTGTGTTTTATTGTGATTGAATTAGATTTCAAACGTAGTAGATAGGTGATAAATCATTTTTAAGAGATGTTCCAGAAGTGCTTGGAACAATAGCAGCTCAGTGGGAAAATGATTTAAAATCTTCAAATTCATTCTTCACCATACTTTTTATTATTAAGGCTTATATTTCATAGTTCCATTTAATTTATTTTGTCAAATGACAAAGAAGTATATCCTCATTGTAAACAAAAAGCACTGTACCTTTCCTAAATTTTCAGGTTTTACTTACCTTTACGTAGGGATTCTGTTAAACTAAATATAATAGAGAGAAAAACATTCTATTTTTGAAGGCAACTTAGCTGATGATCATTGCTTTGTTTGAACCTTAACAGTTGTTGCATAGTTAATAGTTTGTATGTAGATGAAGACTCGTGACTCTAAACCTGTTTAGAGATTAGCAGGATTGTTTTGCAGCGACAAAAAGTGTAATGAAAAATAGGTAATTCTTTTCTAGTTAAGTTATAGTCTTAAAAATTATCTTTTTATGTTTCAAATTTTAGAAATACGGAAAACTGACAACTTGTACTGGTTGCCGAACACAGTGCAGGTTTTTTGATATGACTCAGTGTATAGGTCCTAATGGATATATGGAGCCATATTGTTCAACTGCTTGTATGAACAGTCACAAGACAAAATATGCAAAATCACAAAGTAAGTTTCACATATTTGGATAGTTAAAAAAAACTTTACAAAATAATTACTTTTTGCATAAATACTCTTAATGTTTTTATGCTTGTTTTTAACAGCTTTTTATTTTCTATTAATCTTTTTGAAAACTGTTCTAATTATTTTGATTATTCTGTACTACTTTTTTAGTTCTCTTCATATCTATGTTCTTAACTAAAATTGTTACTCCATCTAAAAAATTACCTAAAACTGAGTTTTTTCTCTGTATCTATGTTTGTTTTAGTGGCATAATATCAGAGTCCTTTATGACAATATTTTTAAGGTGCAAATAATCTTCATTATGGAAGGTGCAAATAATAATAGTTTATTTTTTAACAGAAAGTTCTATAATCTCAGCAGTTAAGATAAAAAAACTTTTTTATTACTTTATAAACAAATCAGATATGTACCTTTTCTTTCCTAGGTTTGGGAATTATTTGCCATTTTTGTAAGCGAAACTCTTTACCTCAATACCAAGCCACAATGCCTGATGGAAAACTGTATAACTTTTGCAATTCCAGTTGTGTGGCTAAATTTCAGGTTTGTTGTTTATTTTGTATAACCCATGCCCCCAATAAAATACACATAGAAAATAACCAGTGTAATATAATATGCTTTATCTTTATTTTATCTTAATTTTTACATAGTTTGTTGAGGGTCACATTGGAAGGTGGATATCCTAGTCACAGAATATGCGGCTGTACCAGTTTTCCATTTTAGCTTGGATAGTCTAATTGAAATTATAATTGCTACTGTGATACAGATTTTGAAGGAAAAGAAATTGTAATATAGTTTAGTTCAGTGCTGATGTGTAGTTTTTTCTTATTAGATGGTTTGAATAAAATGTGAACCATAAGGGAAACTCTTATGTGACAGATGGATGGAGGACCTAGATGTATTTAGCCTAGAAGTGATGAGAATACATGCTTTCTTCATATGTTAGAAATGGACCATGTAAAGAGGGAATTAGATTTTTTACACTAGGCCTTAATTTAATACAAGATACAAGATCAGTTTATCTTGTGTCTTGCAGATACAAGATCAGATACAAGATCCTCCTGCAGATACAAGATCAGTTTTGGGGAGACATTTTTCATTTTGGTAAATGTAAAGAAAGACTTTCTGACATAGTTCTTCAAATTTGGAGTATGGATAGTCTCGGAAGATAGATTATTGGAAGCGCTCAAACTTAACCTGGTTGACCACTAGGAAGGAATAGTTACTATATCACTTATTAGTATTTAAATTGAGGTGTTTTTGAATTCAAATGAATGTCAGTTTTTGTTAATAGTAATATTCTTACTGAACTTAGGTGATAAACCACATTTAAAACTTGTTGTTTCAGAAGTTGGGATCATGGCCATTGATACATCCTTACAGTGGTAGATACTGCTTTTGCCTTGTTGGCTTTTCTTAAACTAGAAATTAAGGAGTAATTATTAATTAGAAGAGAGGCAGACAGTGTCTGTAGTATGCTACTTGTCAGATCTTGAACTTTGTTTTTTCATATTGTTGGATAAACTAAACTGATAATTGAAAATGTTGTAACTGCCCTTTTCATTTAATTGAAACTTGTATCACCCATGGTTTGATAAGATCCTCTGTATATGTACATTGTATATTTTAAGGTATACAGTTATCCTTTGCTATCCATGGGCAAGTGGTACCAGGACCTCCTGCAGATACAAAAATCCGGGGAATGCCCAAATCCCTTATATAATATGACATAGTATTTGCATGTCACCTACAATGCAAGTCTTCCTGTGTACTTTAAATCACCTCTAGATTACACTTAATATCTAAGGCTATGTAAATGCTTTGTAAAGAGTTGTTATACTGTATTGTTTAGGGAATAGTGACAAGAAGAAAATGACTGTACGTGTCCATACAGATGCAATCATCTTTTTTTTTCATTTTTGATCCTCTGTTGGTTGAATCCATGCATATGTAGGACCGACTGTACTTAATTTAGGCTCTTATTTTGAGGAATACATCCAGATAGGCCTACAGGTAGCCTCATCACTCTGCATATAAATACAGAATTGACAGAAAAGCAATGTTTTTCCCTTTATCATAAAGCAAACCATATATTTTGAACTTTATATCTTCATTAGATGTTTTTCCTTTTAAAAGTAAGGCAATAGGATAGTATTCCCTCTTAGTCCATTCAGGCTGCTGTTACGGAATACCTTAGACTGGTAGCTTATCAATAGAAATTTGTTTCTCGTAGTTTGTAGATGAGTAAGTCCTAGATAAGGCACTGGCGATTTGTTGTCTGATGAAGGTCTGTTCCTCATGGATGGTACCTTCTTGCTGTGTCTTCACATGGTGAAGGTAGCAAACAAGCTCCCTCAGGCTTCTTTTATAAGAGTACTGACTAGATCATGAGGGTGGAGCTCTAATGGTCTGATCACCTTTTCAAAGCCTCTGCCTCTTCTAATACTGTCACCTTGGGGTTTAGGATTTCAACCTTTGAATTTGTGGGGGAACACCAGCATTCAGACTGTAGCATATTCCATTTGTTTTGAAAGACTAGTTAACTTTAATGGGGCTCAAATTTTTTGGAAATGCTAAGGGTAATGTTGGCTTTTATTTTTTAAATTTATTCATCTGATAGTCTTAAATCTGTATATCTTATTTTTCACAAACTCGGTGTTGTACAGTGTATGCAGAAGTTTTAAAAATGGTAGTTTTTTTTTTCTCCTTCTACTGTACATTGAATAGCTAATTTTTATTAACCATTTCATGCATTAAGATTATATATAATATATGTGTGATACGGTTAAAAAGAATGATAATTAAATACCAGTGTCCTCACCATTCAGATTAGGAATTAGAAAAAAATCTGTTAATGTCCATGTATGCTTATATTGTGTCTTGTTCTGTAAAAAAATTTTTTTTTTTTTTTGAGACAGAATCTCACTCTGTTGCCCAGGCTGGAGTGCAGTGGCGTGATCTTGACTTGCTGCATCCTCTGCCTCCTGGGTTCAAGTGATTCTGCCTCAGCCTCCCGAGTAGCTGGGATTACAGGCACCTGCCACCGTGCCTAGCTAATTTTTGTATTTTTAGGAGAGACAGACTTTCGCCACGTTGGCCAGGCTGTTCTCGAACTCCTGACTTCCAGCAATCCACCCGCCTCTGCCTCCCAAACTACTGGGATTACTTACAAGTGTGAGCTACAATGTCCAGCCTGTAAATTGTTTTAACTTTAAAAAAAGGAATACTAAAATTCCTGGTATGAATACCAGTGTGTAAATCTTTTTTCTCCTAACTTTGAAGAAGAAATGATCAATTTTTAAATGTAACATCAGCCGATTTCTTTTCCTTTTTTTTTTTGAGATGGAGTCTTGCTGTCACCCAGGCTGGAATGCAGTGGTGTGATCTCGGATCACCACAACCTCTGCCTCCTGGGTTCAAGCGATTTCCCCTGTCTCAGCCTCACCAGTAGCTGGGATTACAGGCATGTGCCACCACGCTTGGCTAATTTTTATTATTATTATTATTTTTGAGACGGAGTCTCGCTCTGTCACCCGGGCTGGAGTGCAGTGGCGTGATCTTGGCCCACTGCAAGCTCCGACTCCTGGGTTCATGCCATTCTCCTGCCTCAACCTCCTGAGTAGCTGGGACTACAGGCACCTGCCACCACCCCCAGCTAATTTTTTGTATTTTTAGTAGAAATTGGGTTTTACCATGTTAGCCAGAATGGTCTCGATCTCCTGACCTAGTGATCTGCCTACCTTGGCCTCCCAAAGTGCTGGGATTACAGACATGAGCCACCACGCCTGGCATAATTTTTGTATTTTTAGTAGAGATGGTGTTTCATCATGTCGACTAGGCTGGTCTCGAACTCCTGACCTCAGGTCTCTGCCCGCCTTGATCTCCCAAAGTGCTAGAATTACAGATGTGAGCCATTGCGCCTGGCCAACATAGGCGTATTTCACTGGTAGACTTGGAATGAAAATTATAGTAGTGTTGCAGTGGCACAAAACATTAGTAAATTAGATATTTGATGGTTATTGGAGATAGCAGTAAGAACTAGGTTTTTGTTTTTTTAAACTTCTGTTAGTTCAGAACATGGGCAACTTAACCTTATTATTATTTGCTTACTATTACTTCCTTACATTTTCTTTAGGTAAACAGATCACGATTGAATGTATGATTTTTTTCTTTTTTCTTTTATTTTAGGTAAATAATTCTGTGGTTAAAAAATAAATTGAATTTCAATTTTATAAAACTAACATTTACTATTATAATTTTTAAGGACAAAATTTGGAAATGCGTTTTATGTGCTGAAAAGATATCTAGGCAAGATGCATGTTACTTTCTGGACATCGTGGATATTTGACAGTAATCACAAATAGAAAATCAAAAATACATGTCAGGCTTAGTATCTTTTGTTCTTTGTTTTAGGCTCTAAGTATGCAGTCATCTCCAAATGGCCAGTTTGTAGCGCCAAGTGATATTCAGTTGAAATGCAACTACTGCAAAAATTCCTTTTGTTCAAAACCAGAAATCCTGGAATGGGAGGCAAGTTGTATTTTGCAATGTGTGTTATCTAGTGCTAGAAAGAAAGTCTAGTAAAATATATGTTGTATTTCCATCTGGAAACCTATTTCTTGGTAGATAAGAATATGCTTTTCAGATTTTTTTTTGTGATTGGATTGTTTATTCTCATGTGGGAGTGGAAAACCAACAGAGGATCTATTTCTTTTTAGGTCCAAGAAAAATTGAAGAAATATTGAAGTCATATTCCTGATACATTATGTTCATAATAGTTTACAGGATGTCACTTTGTTTAGCTACGTACCTAGAGCAATTGTCTTTCCTTTTTTTGTCCCATGTTTCTCCCTGTCCTGTATTATCTGAGAACTATATTTTCTATCACTCAGCACCTGTACATATTAGAATGTGTTAGTCATATGCCACATTGTCATTTATAAAATGATACAATTCTGGGGGGAGGGGGAGGGATAGCATTAGGAGATACACCTAATGCAAATGACGAGTTAATGGGTGCAGCACACCAACATGGCTCATGTATACATATGTAACAAACCTACACATTGTGCACATGTACCCTAGAACTTAAAGTATAAGTAAAAAAAAAAAGAAAAGAAAAAAATGATACAATTCTGTAATTGTTTTTTTTTTCTTTCTTTTTTTTTTTTTCTCCTTCCTCAGAGTCTGGCTTTGTTGCCCAGGCTGGAATGCAATGGCATGATCTCTGGAATGCACTACAATCTCTGTCTCCTCAGTTGAGGTGATTCTCCTGCCTCAGCCTCCCACGTACCTGGGACTACAGGTGGGCACCACCATGCCCAGCTAATTTTTGTATTTTTAGTAGAGATGGGGTTTCAACATGTTGGCCAGGCTGGTCTCGAACTCCTGACCTCAAGTGATCCACCCACCTCAGCCTTCCAAAGTGCTGGAATTACAGACATGAGCTACCACTCCCAGCCATAATTGTGTTTTAATAAAAGAATAGTGGCCTATGAATCCCAATACGAGTTTATTTTCTTTTCCTTTTTTTTTTTAACTAGTTTACTAATATGCTTTGGCATGTCTCGATTAGCAACAACTCTGATCATTGACTTTTATTTCATAAGGGGGCAGTAATAGATGGGTAGATGGACAAGGCTGCCCAGGCTGCCCTTTGCTTTCTTGAGAAATGCTTGCCTTTGGCCATTGTTTCTTTTCACTCCTTTAGGGGTGGGGCTGGGTGGGAGGTAGTGCATGGAGTATATGATAAAATGATATACAAGATTTAGAAGATGTAGTATTAACACTGTTCTTGAGCCAAAAATTTATTAGTAGCTGTTGGTGAGTCATTCAGTATGTAAGTCTTAGGTGAAGGGTGGTACCCAGAACTGGATTACATGATTTCTTTCTTTTTTTTTTTGAGATGGAGTCTTGCTCTATTGCCCAGGCTGGAGTAGCAATGGCGTGATCTTAGCTAACTGCAGCCTCCACCTCCCAGGTTCATGCGATTCTCGTGCCTCAGCTTCCCAAGTAGCTGGGATTACAGGTGCACGCCACCACGCCTGGCTAATTTTTGTATTTTTAGTAGAGATGGGGTTTCACCATGTTGGCCAGGCTGGTCTCAAACTCCCGACATCAGGCGATCCGCCCGCCTTCGCCTCCCAAAGTGCTGAGATTACTGGCATGAGCCACCGTACCCAGCCTGGATTACATGATTTCTAAAATACTTTGGAAACCTGAAATTTCATTTTAACCGTTTAGTGACTGGAACATTTTTTAGTTTATTCTTTGGTGCTGTCTCCAGATCGTTTAAATCAATCCCTATTTGAGACTGTTGTTGGCATCCAGTGATGATTCTTAGTGACTGATAACCTTTAAGTAACAGCAGTAAGAATGAAGGCCCAGTAAGAGAGAGTAAAGGAGTGATGAGGGAATGAAGAAAGAAATCCATTAGCAAGCATACCGAAAAATAGTGTCATAGAAAATGAAGATCCTGCATACACTGAATTTTGGTGCTAGATCAAGATGAGGTCCTTTCCGCTGCATTTATGTCAGTGCCACCCCACTTTTGTAGTTGTTTTGGTGTGTTACTTTTATTTATGTGGAGGTTAAGTGTTAGAAGCAGTTAAGAGGCACTGCCACGCTGAATGAGAGTTGAGCATGTCCCCTGGGAGATTGAGAATTCGGTGGTCTCTTGCTCCTCACTCCATGTGACTTCTTTGTTACCTTCCTCCTTTTATAAATTACACAGTCATAATGGGGCAACTTTCCACTAATGATTGTTTTACTACTTGAGTTGATTCCCAGACTCCCTCACCTTCCTTACTCTGGTCTTCACATGTCTTTGCTAAGTGTAAAGTAGATGGTTTAGACTTAGTCTGTAGCCTGCTCAATAATGGGAGAACTTCCAGAGCTGCCTCCCTGGAAGTTTTAACTTGTTCATACCTGCTTGGGTGGATATTTGAAAAGTAACTCTGGCTATTGTGGGTTTGGGCCTGGGAGACGCTAATCATATTCCTAAGGAAACAACTCAGTCTCAAGTTCTGCAGCACACTGTGTGATGGCACCAGACTGAATGCTTTACCATGATGATGTGTTACTTACTGTGAAGGTGTGTGCTGGGGATGTGGTGGAGCCTACTTGTTTATACTTGACAAAGGATTTTTCTTTTTGACTGAAAATATTATTAGTGTCATAATTTTTATCTTTTTTTAGTTTACCTATGCTGTATTTTCCATCATTTTCTTCCCATTTCTCCAATTATGTTAGCAACACCAGTCTGTCATCTTATTTAGTGATACTTTTACTTTCATTGACTAATTTTAGGGTAGCTAATGGCAGTGAATTTTGTGGAGCTATGTTTAAATTTGGCAGTGAATTCGTTAAACTAGGCATGCATGGCCTGTAGGAAATTTATCCCCAAGGATCTTAACATTAAATAGGTAAATGATTTAACTTTGCTTCTGTGAAAGTGGCTTGTTTATTTCTTAAGCTTGTTCTTGAGGTGGTTATCATATACTTACCAAGGTTCCCATTGTGCATTTAGAACAAAGTGCATCAGTTCTGCAGCAAAACTTGTTCAGATGACTATAAGAAGTTGCATTGCATAGTTACATATTGCGAATACTGTCAAGAGGAGAAGACTCTTCATGAAACAGTAAATTTCTCTGGCGTTAAGAGACCTTTCTGTAGTGAAGGCAAGTGTATATACAGTGTTGTTCATAACATTTATTGATATTTAATGTGTTTTCCCAAAATACTTTAATATATCCAGAGTGGCTGCACAATTTTAATGTAGCCAAACAAAAAAATTGAGTTTACGTTCCTACTGACTTGTTTTGTTATTTTATATGTGTTTGTAGACATGGGCTTCAAGATGGTTTTATCTCTAAAAATTTGGTAACCTCTTATTTCATTAAAGTTTTAGAATAAAATAAAAGCATTGTCATACCATGTTATTTCTAAACCTACACATTGTGGTCTGAAAGTTGGTTTTCCAAGTGAATTAAAATTGTTTTCTGAAAATTAGCTCCATTTTCCCTGCCCAGCTCACTACTTAACCTGCAAAGGTTTTCAATATGTATACCAGAAAGAAAATCACATATGGCAGTACTAAAATGGGCAGATGCTTTTAGGTATTCAATTTGGGGTGCCAGGGAAACACTGGGTTCTGTTTTAGTATGTTCAGGAATTCCCTTTCCTCTTATCTACACTTTTGCTGCTCTGGTGCCAGGCAGCAGATTATACAGATGCATTCAAATTCTAAATCTACATATCCAGAGATAGGAACTAGGATTGTAGCTATGGATTTTGGGGTTCTTGTTATTCCTATTCCCAAATGTGACATTCTTGCTCTAAGCTGGCTTTCACTTTCTATTCTTTCTTTGGCCCTTGGCACTGAACTCCCAGCTTTCCTGTCTGCTATCTTTACTTACAGTTTTTTAATGAGGAATAATTTTTTCTAGATCTGCTTTTTCTATGGATTCCTAACTGCTAGTTTGGAGTAAGAGAAAGGTGGGAAAATCCTAAATGTCAGCAGTGGAGAATGACAGCAAAATAAAAAGATTTATCAGTTCATTCAACTAGTGCGTTCATTTACAGTCTTAACATGTAATGTAAAGTCATGTCCGTAAGAGGGTGCTGCTTGCTTATAAAACCAGGCATTCCTATTTAAATTTAATTTTGTACATTTCACCTGGAATGGAAAGTAACCATGTTTCACTGTTAAGAGCAAAGCTATAATGAAAAATGACAAATCTTACAATGTTTCATTGAAAAGATTGATTCTGAATTAGTCTTTACATTTGAGTTGTGCAATGACATTCTTGCTGATTCATGAATCTGAACATACTGATGTTGATTGCTCATATATGTTATTAATTGTCTGCCATTTGGATTATATGGACTTTACTAAAATGGATAGACAATTAGCAGCAAGTAGGTAATTGACATTCAAGAAGGTAATTTTCAGTTGGAGGGATTTATACATTCAGCTGGGTAATAGCATTTTAAAAAAGAACGTGTGTTTTTTTCCTGTTTAATGACATATTTTTTGCTTTCTCTTACTGCACCTAGTTCTCTGCTAGAACCTGTCAGAAATAACAAAACACATAATACCTAGTATTACCATCAAACTCTAGTTAGATAAAGCTAAAAAGGTAAATTTTAAAGAATATTTAAAAATATAGTTCAAGGTAACAGAAGTCATAGGATAGTACATAAATGATTGCTAAATAAATTATGTAGAAAACAATTGCAGTTCATGTTTGCAGATAGGAAATGTCATTTTAAACTAGGCTGATGTTGGCAGCATTTGTGGTAGGGGTATAATTTGAGGTCCTTATGAAAGGATGAATAGGATTTTAGTAGATAACATGTAAGTCATTCTACTTACATAGCACAGTGAAGTATAGAGTATTGATCCTCGTAGAGATGTTATAGGGAATAAATAAGATATGTAAAAATACTTAATGCGTTTATGTACTAGAAAAAAGATATACTTCATTAAAGGACTAGATAACAAAAGTGTTTTCTTTGGGCAAGTCATTAAATCTGTTTTATTTCCCTGAAGGTCCATGTAAGACAGGTAAGCTTGAAAAATTAGCTAAAATGCCTGCTTAAGTTGAACATCTCTATAAGTTTACTCAGAGCCTCTTAGTAGTCTACATTGTTCCTTTTTCTAAAATGCCTGTTTGTATAAGGTATGCTTACTTTGATACTTAAGATTCTATCTATCTATTTCCCCGGCCCAAGCAAGATTCTATTTAAATAGAACAAATAAAATAATTCTGAGACATTACTAGATTTTAATGTCTTGAAACATCATTTTAGCCATGTTAGATAATATGTTATCTAATAAAATATCCCATATTCTGTTCTAATTTGTATAGGTTGATATGGATTATAGTAGATTTTACAGTTTTGATCAGGAGAGGAAAAATCTTGACCAGTTAAGATCTGTCTCTGCTCAATAATTAGTTTTTGTGTGTTTTTTGTTTTAATATATAAACCTTATATTTTTCAGGCTGCAAATTATTATACAAACAGGATTTTGCAAGACGTTTAGGATTGAGATGTGTTACTTGCAACTATTGTTCTCAGCTGTGTAAGAAGGGAGCAACTAAAGAACTCGATGGTGTTGTGAGAGATTTCTGCAGTGAAGACTGCTGTAAAAAATTTCAGGATTGGTACTACAAGGCGAGTAACTCCTTTATTATAGCAGCTACTTTAACCAGTCTTAAAAAACGTTGTAGCTGTTACCATTATAAATGGCAACTCATTTATTTTAAAAATGCACACACTTAAGGCCTAGCCCTGATAATATTCATTAAAATTGTCTTGTCATTTCTCCTTGTTTGAAGTAGCATTTATATCTCTTTTTTTAATAACTTAAGCATTACCAAAAGATTAGGATACACCTATATTTTCAGCATTGTGGTTTAACAAAATGGATGTTTTTCTAAAATTTATTGTGTCTTTATTTCACTAAGTAGAATTTTTTTTTTTTTTTTTTTTTTTTGAGATGGAATCTCTGTTGCCCAGGCTAGAGTGCAGTGGCATCATCTTGGCTCACTGCAACCTCCACTTCCCAGGTTCAGGCGATTCTTGTGCCTCAGCCTCCCAAGTAGCTGGGATTACAGGCGTGTGCCACCACGCCCAGCTAATTTTTATACTTTTAGTAGAGACGGGGTTTCACTGTGTTGGCCAAGTTGGTCTCGAACTCTGACCTCAGGTGATCTGCCCTGCTCAACCTCCCAAAGTGCTGAGATTACAGGTGTGAGCCACCATGCACAGCTAAACAGAAATACTTTTGACTATGTTATCAGTGTTGAATGTTAGCAGGTAATTGTTTTGGATACTTGGGATATATTTTAAAAACATCTTGCTCTTTTTTGGCTTTTCGTCTTTTTAATTGTGAGTTTTGGGGGACTTTAAAATTGAAAGGAATGCTAAGTAGAGACCAGAAACATTTAATTTGAAACTATAAATGTGTGTATGTGTATGTGTTATACTAAATCCACTTTAAAAATTTAACTTTTAAGTTCAGGGGTACATGTGCAGATTTTTTATATAGGTCAATTTGGGGCATGGTAAATGACGGGTAAATGACCCATCATTATATAGGTCCGTTTGGGTCATGTTGTACTGATTGTTTTATCACCCAGATATTAAACCTACTACCCATTAGTTATTTTTCCTGATTCTTTCCCTCCTCCTACCCTCCACTCTTTCGTAGGCCCCAGTGTCTGTTGTTCCCCTGTTAATGTGTTTGTGTTCTCATCTTTGGCTTTTCTTTTCCTGTGTTGGTTTGCTAAGGATAATGGCCTCCAGTCCCTTCCATGTTCCTGCAGAGGATATAATCTCTTTTTTATCGCTGCATAGTATTCCAGGGTATATATGAACCACATTTTCTTTATCCACTCTACTATTGGTAGGCATTTAGGTTGACTCTAAGTGTTTGCTATTGTGAATAGTGCTACAACGAACATATGTGTGCATGCTTTTTCTCTGGAGAAGCTCTTTAATTAAATCCCATTTGTCAGTTTTTGCTTTTGTTGCAGTTGCTTTTGGCATCTTAATCTTTGCTGGTTCCTGTGTCCAGAATGGTATTGCCTAGGTTGGCTTCAGGGGTTTTTATAGTTTTGGGTTTTACATTTAAGTCTTAATCCATCTTGAGTTAATTTTTGTGTGTGGTGTAAGGAAGGGATCCAATTTCAGTCTTCTCCATATCATTAGCCAGTTATCCCAGCAGCATTTATTGAATAGGGAATCTTTTTCTCATTGCTTGTTTTTGTCAGGTTTGTTGAAGATCAGATAGTTGTAGGTGTGCGACCTCATTTCTGGGCTCTCTATTCTGTTCCATTGGTCTTTGTGTCTGCTTTTGTACCAGTACCATGCTGTTTTGGTTACTGTATCCCTATAGCATAATTTGAAGCAGGTAGCATGATTCCTCCAGCTTTGTTCTTTTTGCGTTTTTTTTGCTTAGGATAGCCTTGGCTACTTGGGCTCTTTTTTGGTTCCATAGAATTAAAGACATGTTTTTGTTGTTGTTGTTCTGCGAAGAGTGTCACTGGTAGTTTAATGGGAATAGCATTGAATCTGTAAATGGCTTTGGCAGTATGGCTATGTTAATGATATTGACTCTTTTTATCCTTGAGCATGGAATGTTTTTCCATTTGTTTGTGTCATCTCTGATTTCTTTGAGCAGTATTTTGTAGTTCTCCTTGTAGAGATTTTTCACCTCCCTGATTGGCTGTATTCCTAGGTATTTTATTCTTTTTGTGGCAATTTTCAATGAGATTGTGTTTCTAGTTTGCCTGTCAGCTTGATTGTTGTTGGCATATGGAAAAGCTGGTGATTTTTGTACATTGATTTTGTATCCTTTGCTGAAGTTGTTTATTAGCTGAAGGAACTTTTGGGCTGAGTCTATGGAGTTTTCTAGATACAGGATCATGTCATTTGTGAACAGGGAAAGTTTGACATCTTTTCTTCCTATTTGGATGCCCTTTATTTCTTTCTCTCTCCTGATTGCTCTGGCCAGGACTTTCAATACTGTGTTGAACAGGAGTGGTGAGAGAGGGCATCCTTGTCTTATGCCAGTTTTCAAGGGGAATGCATGCTTCCAGCTTTTGCCCATGCCGTATGATGTTTGCTGTGGATTTGTCATAGGTGACCCTTATTTTGAAGTATATTTCTTTAATATCTAGTTTATTGAGAGTTTGTTGTTGTTGTTGTTGTTGTTTTTTGAGACAGCGTCTCACTCTGTCGCCCAGGCTGGGGTGCAGTGGCACCATCTCGGCTCACTGCAAGCTCCACCTCCTGGGTTCACGTCGTTCTCCTGCCTCAGCCTCCTGAGTAGCTGGGACTGCAGGCACCCGCCACCATGCCCGGATAATTTTTGTGTGTGTGTTTTTAGTAGAGACGGGGTTTCACCATGTTAGCCAGGATGGTCTCTGTCTCCTGACCTTGTGATCTGTCCGTCTGAGCCTCGCAAAGTGCTGGGATTACAGGCGCGAGCCACTGTGCCCGGCCTATTGAGAGTTTCTAACACAAAAGGATGTTGAATTTTATTGAAAGCCTTTCCTGCATCTATTGAGATAATCACGTGGTTTTTGTCTTTAGTTCTGTTTATGTAATGAGTCACATTTATTGATTTGCGTGTGTTGAACCTAACTTGCCTCCCAGTGATAGAGCCTACTTGATCATGGTGAATAAGCCTCTTCAATGTGCTGCTGGATTTGGTTTGGCAGTATTTTGTTGAGGATTTTGGCATTAATGTTCGTCAAGGATATTGGCTTGAAGTTTTCTTTTCTTGTTGTGTCTTTGCCAGTTTTTGGTATCAGGATAATGCTGGCCTCATAGAATGAGTTAGGGAGAAGTCCCCCCTCCTCAATTTTTTGGAATAGTTTCAGTAGGAGTGATACCAGCTCTTCTTTGTACATCTGGTAGAATTATGTTGTGAATCCATCTGGTCCTGGACTTTTTTTGGTTGGTAAGGTATTTATTACTGATTCTATTTCGGAGCTCATTATTGGTTTGGTCAGGGATTCAATTTTTTCCTGGCTCAGTCTTGGGAGGGTGTATATGTATCTAGGAATTTGTCTATTTCTTCTAGATTTTCTAGTTGATGTGTACAGAGGTGTTCATTGTAATCTCTGGTGGTTATTCGTATTTCTGTGGGATAGTGGTAATAATATCCCCTTTATTGTTTCTAATTGTGTTTATTTGGGTCTTCTCTCTTTTCTTTATTAGTCTAGCTCGCAGTCTATTAATCCACCCCCCGCCCCAAGAAAAAAAACACTCCTGGATTTATTGATCTTTTGAATGGTTTTTCATGTCTCAGTGTCCTTCAGTTCAGCTCTGATTTTGGTTATTTCTTGTCTTCTGCTAGGTTTGGGGTTGGTTTTCTTTTGGTTCTCTAGTTCTTTAGTTGGGATGTTAGGTTGTTAAATTGAGATCTTTCTAACTTTCTGATGCGGACATTTAGTGCTATAAATTTCCCTCTCAACAATGCCTTAGCTGTGTACCAGAAATTCTGGTCCGTTGTATCTTTGTTCTTATTGGTTTCAAATAATTAACTGGTTTCTGCCTTAATCTCATTATTTACCCAAAAGTTGTTCAGGAACAGGTTATTCAGTTTCCATGTTTGTGTGGTTTTGAATGAATTTCTTAGTCTTGATTTCTAATTTGATTGTACTGTGATCCAAGAAACTTTTGGTTATGATTTCAGTCCTTTTGCCATTTACTGAGGAATGTTTTATATGTGATTATGTGATCAATTTTAAGAGTATGTGCCATATGGCAGTGAGAAGGATGTGTATTTTGTTCTTTTGGGGTATCCATTTGATTCTGTGCTGAGTTCAGGTCTTGAATATCTTTATTAATTTTCTGCCTTGATGATCTGTCTGATACTGTCATTGGAGCATTGTCTGGGAGTCTAAGTCTCTTTGTACATCTCTAAGAACTTCCTGTATGAATCTGGGTGCTCCTGTGTTGGGTGCATTTATGTTCAGGATAGTTAGGTCTGATGGTTGAATTGAACCCTTTACCATTATGTAATGACCTTCTTTGTCTTTTTTGATCTTTGTTGGTTTCAAGTCTGTTTTGTCTGAGGCAACCCCTGCTTTTCTCTGTTTTCCATTTGCGTGGTAGATTTTTCTCCATCCCTTTATTTTGAGCCTATGTGTGTCAGTGCAAGTGAGATGAGTCTCTTGAAGATAGCATACCAGTGGGTCTTGTTTCCTTATCCAAGCCACTGTGTACCTTTTAATTGGGGCATTTAGCCTGTTTACGTTTAAGGTTAGTATTGATATGTGTGGGTTTGATCCTGTCATCATGATGTTAGCTCGTTGTTTTTCTGACTTGTTTATGTGGTTGCTTTATAGTGTCGCTGGTCTGTGTACTTCGGTGTTATTTTTCTGACTTGTTTATGTGGCTGCTTTATAGTGTCGCTGGTCTGTGTACTTCAATGTGTTTTGTAGTGGCTGTTAATGGTCTTTCCTTTCCATATTTAGTGCTTCCTTCAAGGGCTCTTGTAAGGCAGGTCTGGTGGTAACAAATACCTTCAGATTTTGCTTGTCTGAAAAGGATCTTATTTCTCCTTTACTTATGAAGCTTAGTTTGGTGGGATATGAAATTCTGGTTGGCAAGTGGCACTGATGTTAAATTAAAAAAAAAAATGTTGAATATTGGCCCCCAATCTCTTCTGGCTTGTAGGGTTTCTGCTGAGAGGTCTGCTATTAGTCCGATGAGTTTCCATTTGTAGGTGACCTGACCTTTCTCTCTAGCTGCCTTTTAACATTTTTTCTTTCATTTTAATCTTGTATCTGATGTTTATGTGCTTGAGAATGGTCTTTTTACAAGTGCACTTTTATGCCCGTTGTTTAGGAGGTTTTATTTTTAAAATTTTCTTCTGGATAATCTCCATAAAGGCATTTAGTGAGTACAAATTTGGAAATCCCATTTTATTTTTATATCTATTTGCATTGTTTATCTTATTGTTTGAGACAGAAATTGTTACCATGTGATGATGATTTCCCGTCATTTTACTGTACAAATATCTGCCTAATTGTGAAATTATGAATATAAAATTTTAATGTATAATCTTTCTTGGAGAATTTTTTTGTTGTTCACAGCGCATACTGAATGTATTTCTCTGTTCGGCTTCTTTCTTTGAATGAATGATCTCCCAGCTTTAAAAAATATTACTGGGGCCGGGCGCCGTGGCTCAAGCCTGTAATCCCAGCACTTTGGGAGGCCGAGACGGGCGGATCACGAGGTCAGGAGATCGAGACCATCCTGGCTAACCCGGTGAAACCCCGTCTCTACTAAAAATACAAAAAACTAGCCGGGCGAGGTGGCGGGCGCCTGTAGTCCCAGCTACTCTGGAGGCTGAGGCAGGAGAATGGCGTGAACCCAGGAGGCGGAGCTTGCAGTGAGCTGAGATCCGGCCACTGCACTCCAGCCTGGGTGACAGAGCAAGACTCCGTCTCAAAAAAAAAAAAAAAAAAAATATTACTGGGGCTGGGCCCAGTGGCTTATGCTTGTAATCCTAGCACTTTGGGAGTATGAGGTGGGAGAATCACTTGAGGCCAGAAGTTCAAGACCAGCCTGGGGAACATAGAGCCCATCTCTGCAAAAACATTTAAAAATTAGCCAGGTGTGATGGCATGCCCCTATAGTCCCAGATACTCAGCAGGATGAGGCAAGAGAATTGCTTGAGCACGGGAGTTCGAGGCTGTGGTGAGCTATGATTACACCACTGCATTAAGCCTGGGTGACAGAGCAAGACCCTGTCTCAAAAAGAAAAAAAAAAGATTACTGAGAACGGTAGCTCACGTCTTTAATCTCAGCCTTTTAGGAGGATGAAGTGAGAGGGTTGTTTGAAGTTGGGAGTTCTAGTCCAGCCTGGGCAATATAGCGAGACCCCAACTCTACAAAAAATAAAAAAAATTAGCCAGGCATGGTGGTGCATGCCTGTAGTCCTGGCTCCTTGGGAGGCTGAAGTGGAAGGATCACTTGAGCTCAGGTTTTTGAGGTGGCAGTGAGCTCTGATCACACCACTGCACTCTGGCCTGGGAGACACAGTAAGACTTTGTCTCTAAATTAAAAAAAAAAAAAAAATATATATATATATATATGATAAGTTTGGGATTTGTTTCCCTTTTTGGGAAGCAAAGGTATGTTCTTTGGCAGAAGACCATGTTATTGTAGATGTTGTCATGTGTTCCACCTTGCTTCTTATTTTAAAAGATAGTTATGTCTGTTTTCATTTATGCAGAATGTAGTGATGAGGATTTAATGAAGCAGTGCTTTTCAGAATATACAAAAAATACATTAGTCAAATACCAAGTTACAATCATCTAGTTATGTTTAATGTCAGTATTCTGTACCTTAAATACATTATATATTCCTGCCTTATTTTAAACAGATCTTTGTATAATATACGTAATAACTTATTATATATTATACTAATCTGAGGAACAAAGGTAAGACTATTTTTGTTACATGGTAGAAATTTATAAAGCAAGTAGCAATGCTGATTTTTCTATACAATCAGTATGCACCACAGTCTTTGAAATGTGAAGAGTTGTCTCTCTTCATTCATCCTTGGTTTTTCTGCTTGCAGCCATTATTGTAATCAAACGGTAACTTTCTTCTCTGTGCTTTCTACTTGAGTCAGACTGTATTTTCTTACACCCCCCATGCATCCCTTCTATTCACTGTTGCCATGATATCATCTTGAAAATGTGGTAAACTAATTATGGGGTCCTCCCCCTTTTATGATTTATCTTTTTTTATTTAAATACTCACAAGTTTATATATTCGTGCATTAAAACCTATGACCCTTACAAATCATTCCGGCTTATCAGAAAAATAAGCTTCAAGCCAAAGGAAAAAAGTGCTTCATCACAGAAACTTAAAAATCAACAGCTAGCCAATCTGGCTGTTATTTCATGTTTAGCCATGAATATTTCTTAAATGGTCATGCACACACATTGTATTTTTACCTTCTCTTATCTTTGCACTTTAGATTGAGAGACTACTACCTATAGTATAAATAACTTGTACATTTTTATTTAAATTTAGTTTTATGCTTTAAAAATTTTTTTACTTGACAAGTCACTGAATGAGCTGTGTTTTCTGGTTTATATCATGGTTTGCTTCTAGATTTAAAATAAAGATTTATTAAATCCTGTCTCTTCTAAATTGCAGTAAGAAACCTGTGACATCATGCAACCAAAAGATGCTGAAAATACAAATAATGTATTTTTCTTCTCCCAGATACCTTTTTAGAAAGAAGTAGATTTTACTTTTCCTCAAGTAAATGTTTCCAGGCATAATGGAAAACCAGATAGTTCTTTTGATCTGTGTAAGTTTAAAAGTTTTTAAGAAAAAGGATTTAGTATTGTAATGCAATAATAGCTAGAAGGTGCTTGAAAAATTGGTAAAGATAATATTTCCAAAGGTCCACTGTTTCCCAATGCTGTGTCTATTAAGACCTAAGCTTTTCTTAAACCATATTACTTCCAGTTGCACAGGTTTTTAACACAGATTTTGATTTGTTTTCCAAACAAGTAGCGAACGGTGGCAATATTAAATTCTTAATACAAATGCCCTCTAATAGTCTTAACAGTATGATTGATGGGCTTTAAATTAATAATATTAGACTTCTATAATTTTTCTTTATAAACTGCTATATCCATGTTTTTAAATTGTTTTTGAAATTAATTTTAGGAAAAGAATATTTAATATTCAAATATTGCTTTAAATATATATTTCTGGTCACCAGAGAATTCCTACGCTTTGCATAGTACCCAATCACCTGTTATCACTGCATTCTTTTTTTTGTAGTGAATCACTCTACTGTACTCAGAAAGCTGTATTGAGAAGTCATAAAGAATTTCTGTTTAAAATGTCTGTAAAATACCCGTATCTTTTTCGTATTCATGGTTCTCCCCTGGAATATTAGGTTTGTTTGGTGAATTAGGGAACAAATAGATAGTAAAGTTTGAAAAGATGTATATATCAACCCAAAATGAAAAGTTGAAACTATCCAAGAAGTGAAAGGGACTGGGTCAGGATAGGCTGAATGACCTTTTGCTAGTTATTGAAAATGAAATTTCTGTTTAGTTGATAGATTGGATTAAGGTTTTTGAATCAGAGTTTAGTACCTGGCTGTTACTTAGATTTGTTTGAACCTGTGACTTGTTTTTTTTTTTTTCTCCTCCCCCTTAGTTTGCTATCCTTGATTTCACAATGACAAGAAAACCACAAAATAGATGATGCAGTATTTTTAAAACCAGAGACTTATGTTCCATTTATTTCATTTTTAATGGTGTCTTAATAGTTATTTTTTGCAAATGGCTAGGGAATGCATCTTAGAGTGGAGTTGTGTTGGTGTTGGTAAGGTATGATCATTAATGATCTTTTTAAATTGGCCATCATATTTTAGCTGAATTCCAAACATTTTACTAGGAGTTTGCATGAGTGGATGTAAAAGAAACAAAAGTTCACAACCTCCAAAATTTTGATTGTGGCATTAAACTTGGAATTATTAGAATGTATGGAGTTCTCACTCACTATTTTTTCAGGCTGAAAAAATAGATGCCTATTTTGTTTACATTCGTAAATTGGTGTTAATCTTGCCCCTTTTTTCTTTGGGTAGAGGGAAATTATCTAAATTTGTTTTGAACCTTTAAAAGAAGAAGGGAGCTTCAGGTATTGATTCTATAAAAACCAAGTGTCTAATTGTAGAACGATGAAGTGATTCCATTGTTCAAATTCTTTAGGTGGAATGTGTTTGATTTTATGCCCTTGATCTTCCAAATGATTGTATAAATGGCAATACTACTACTAAGAGTCAGCGTAGTACATGTAATGATTTGAATTAATACAGATTTCTATTTTAAAGGTTAAATCGAGAATCTTCTTGTAGCGTTTTATTTGTATTGTGTTAGGATATTTATTCTCTACTCATTTATAGTAACTCATTTTGTCTTTATTGCTTAGTGTACAGGATAAAGCCTAGGTTTTGACTTGGTTTTCTGCCTTTGGAATCCTGTCTCTGCGTTTTTAATATTTGGCCTTAGTTATTTAATCTTTTTAGATCTTAGTTTGCAGTACCCATTTTGCGGGGCTGTTGTGAAGATTTATAGAGAGAAGATACAACGGGTTTGGCTCTTATTTCAGGTTCTCAGTGAACAATGTACTCAGGCTGTAACTCTACTTTTGGTTCTTGCGCTGTTCAGAATCAGTGAATAAAGTATTAAGCTTCCATTTCCTTCCTTTATGCTTTGTCTCTTTTTTTGAGCATAAATTGTAAAAAGGGAAAAAGAAACTGAAAGAAAGAAAAGAAACCCTGGAACAATTCTATGGTTATTTTGAAAAACAGTCTCGCTGGTGAGAATTTAACAAAGGGACTTTTTTATTATTGAGTGAAAATATGATCTTGGTTGATATTAAGTGCTGTTGTTACTGAGATGATCACATAATACCATCAGCTGTATAAAATTTGGATTCACAAGTTTTTGGACAAGAGTCGTGATACTGGCATCACTTAGTAGTCATAATTTGTACTATAAATCTTCATTCACTTAACATTTATTCAGCAGGAGAAATACCTGACCTCGAGAAAAAAAAAAAAAAGCCTGTGTTCTAACCTTGGGGGTATGTTTGTTACGTAAGACCTGTTTGTCAACATAGTCATTTGTTAATATTCCTGACCAGGAATTTTGACGTGACATTTGTAGAATTCCTGTTGAAATTATAACGTGAGAAATTTCAAAATCCACAGTGTAAAACTCTAGATTAGAGTAATAAAGGAAAAGCTGTAGCCACAATTATTGTGAACTGCAAAATACTTAACAGTTATTACTTTGTCAAAATTTCAAAGCTGGTAAGCCAAAGGGTAATTGAAAAAAATAATAGTAGTTCATTTCTAGATCAGAAACTTAAATTACGAAAAGAACTGTATTTGAAATTATATCATTTTTCTGTATTTGAAGATATATCGTTTATATTTTCTTCACACTCATTAGTCAAGATGTTAAGAAATAGTGAAAATGGGCAAAATCTAGGGAAATTAAGATCTCTAAAAACAAAAATCTGTCTCAAGATTATTGATTCACCAAAATAAAGTACATTCTGTGAATTTTAATTTGTTTTTCTTGTATCATTTTTCGGTATTGCAAGTTAAGTTGTGGACCATTGGGCTGATTGTTTTCCTAGATGTGGGTCAAATCGCTTGTCTTATTGATATTACTGGTTTTCAGAACATTTAAACATTGAGTGTTTAAAAACATGAACTCAAAGTTCTTGTTACTAAAACTAAATAAATTTATTAAAGCTTTTCAAATTTATATCAAACTGTTGAAAAACTGAAATATTTCAAGTTAACATCCATAAATTTCCCATCATAAGAGCTTGCTTCAAAATTACCTTTGTCTTGTACAACAAACCTGGGAAATCCGTTCATTACTCATAAATGTTCAATATAATGGTAGGAGATGATTCTACCAGTATATTATATGGCCCTCAAAAGTATTTAAAAACATTAAAATACATTGATTTGGTCTACCAATATGTATTTAGTTATCCTACCTTTGTGATGCTGGTCTTTGACTCCTGGTAAGTATAGGATGGAACTTTGTCAATTGAGAAATTGCTGCTTTTTTTTTTTTTCCCCACTTTTACTTATTGTACATTTTACTGTTTATAAATGATTTATATTATAGTTCTGTTTTTCTTTATCAGTCACGGTTTTATCACATTTGGCAATAATCACTGATAAACTTCTGGAAATCTTCAAAAATAATTTGCAATGTCTGAAACCTTCCTTTTTAAATTAAGGCTGCAAGGTGTGACTGTTGTAAATCTCAAGGAACTCTTAAAGAGCGAGTTCAGTGGCGTGGGGAAATGAAGCACTTCTGTGATCAACACTGCTTACTGCGCTTCTACTGTCAGCAAAATGAGCCCAACATGACAACTCAGAAAGGACCTGAAAACTTGCATTATGGTATGTAATAATTTAGGTGATAACTTGAAAACCCTGTAAATCAGTCTTTACGTAGTTCTGAATCCAAAACACTGATAATGAATAGTTGATTTTGGAGATCGCTTAATAGCAACTTAAATTCCGTAGATTCTCTGGGTTGAAGTACCCTGGTATGTTGTTTTTATAAATGTATTGCTTTTTGTTTTATTGTCTTTTTGAAATTTCATGCTAATTGAGAAAACAAGGTGTAGTTGATAGTGAGGAGAAGCTAAACAGCATTATAACACAGATTTTAAAAAAGAATAGACATCTACCTATGGTGTCATTTGCAATTTTAAATGCAAATTATTTTTAGCAAATCGAATTGCTAGGGAGTAGGTTGGGAGGAACAACAAAAACCCTTTAGAAGCTGTAATTTTTAAAAATATATATATATCTTTTAAGATATAAATCTAAGAATGTATAATAGTATTTCCCCAAAAGCAGTGTATACTTTCAGAGGGGACAAAAGGAAAAAAGGATTAATTTAATTTCATTTATTTACCTGTATATTTCTATACTTTATACATATTTGAAATTCTTCCCTTAAATGTCTAAAATATTTTCTTTAGTCACATTTTAAATTAGTGAAATTTAATGAGAAATAGGGATTTAGAAAATTCTGAAGAAAGAGTATTTGTCTTATTTTAAATTTTTTATGTTTTTTAGATCAGGGTTGTCAGACGTCTCGAACCAAAATGACAGTAAGTATTGGTGACATGGAGTGCTAAATTGTGATTTTTTTTAATACGGGGTAAAAAATAATTAGGCCAATTTAATGTGATCATAACAGTAATTTTTTTTTTTTTTTTTTTTTGGCTTAACTGAGACAGTGGAGTATTCAGCTGAATTATATTAATACCAGAGACTGTCATACATGCTAAGGAATATAAAAGATAATTAATTATAGCCTCTCGTCACAATGGGGCAATAGACATAAGTGATATTTGAGTTGACGGATGTTTCCATAATAGATGCATCTTTAAGACAATGGCAATAGTGTGTTTGAAATGACTGTATTTGTTCTGAAAGATACGAAGAAGCTGACTGTAAACAGTTGAGTAGAAGATTATCAGATAGGCATGAAAAATAGGAGAATAATAAAGTGCTAAACACATGCGTATTTGGCAGAACTACTTACTAGAGCCAAGCTTGAAGGGGATCTTTGGTCGAATAATGGAAAATGAGGCTGAAGAAATAGGCTGAGGCAGATGAGTAATGGCTTTATGCATTTATCTTTCAAGTAGAGATCTGAAGATACATGTTGGTGACTAGAATTTTTTGAGTTTAAAAATTTGGGAAATACACAAAGTGTCCTGGATTTTTTTCCTCCTATTTATTTTTCTTTTGGTGTAATATATCAAATTCTACTTCTGTTAGCATTGTAAGAGTTTTATAGGTTGATGCTACTAATGACTACTAAAGATAAGAGGCAATGCTTTTGCCACTCTCTGGAGAGTGGTAGGGCACTGCCTGGCCTTGGCATGCTGCATCTTACAGCTGTCACCAGCGGTGGATCCTGGTGTTTCTCGCATCCTTATCCGAGGGAAGCTCTTTAGGAGTCATTTATCGGCAATAAAGTCTCTGGGCTAGTTCTTGTTATGTTACAAAAGAACAGATCAGTGGTTCCTAGTGCTGACTACTCATTAGAATCACCTGGCAGATTTTCAAAACCTTCCAGTGCCTAGGCTCCAACCCCAAAATTCTGTATTTTAAAAAAGTTCTGGCTGGGCACAGGGACTCACGCCTGTAATCCCTGCAACAAGGGAAGTGGATCACCTGAGGTCAGAAGTTCAAGACCAGCCTGGCCAAGATAATGAAACTCCATCTCTACTAAAAATACAAAAAGTTAGCCAGGCGTGGTGGCGTGCACCTGTAATCCCAGCTACTCAGGAAGCTGAGGCAGGAGAATTGCTTGAACCTGGGAGGCAGAAGGCAGAGGTTGCAGTGAGCCAAGATTGTGCCACTGCACTCCAGCCTGGGTAATAAGAGTGAAACTCCATCTCCATTAAAAAAAAAAAAAGAAAGAAAAGTTCTTCAGGATTCTAATATGTAACCAGAAGTGAGAAACACTGATATAGATGAAAATTGGTATTTTTACATTCATTCTATTCAGTGTTTGTTTTTGATGTTAATAGTTGGACAGAATCCTAGAAAAGTAAGAATACCTTTTCCTTGCTTTCTCTATCCATACGCCCCCTTATGGAAATAATTTAAAATCAGATAATTTTGGAAGTATGTAAAGTATTCACTTGAATTATCTGATTTTAATACCAGAGACTTTCATCCATGCTGAGGATATGAAAGATGAGTATTCCCTATTATATACTTAATTTATAAGGCAAGTCCTCAACCTTGTTTCAAAGGTGTGTGCTTTTGACCAGAAACCCTTTCTATTAGCATGATATTAAATATTTTTCTTCTCCTACAGGACTTGAACCAAACTATATGATGGAGGGATAGAGGAAGCATTATTGATAGGGAAGGATAAGTAAGGCTGCCATTGCAGCTGTTGCCTTTTGTCATATAAAGTCCTCTCCCATCTTTTCTTCTTTGTAAGCTTTTGGAATCTTCTAATTTTCCACCCGTAAACTTCAAAGGATAGGAGCTTAGCTGTTTAATTTTGGGCAAGTTACTTCCCTGTTCTTTGTGTAAGTTTATTTGAAAAATCAAGATGAATGTAGTACCTACCTCATGATGAATACTAAACCATGGTATAGCTGTTTTGTTCCAGACTTCGTAGAGGAAGTATGTATAGTGAAGAACGTAAACTTTGACATCAGATGAATCTTACTTGAATCCTGATTTCAGAACTTTTAGCTCAGTGCCTCTTGCCAGGTTGTGTCACTTCTGAGTCTCAGTTTCCTCATATGTAAAATGGGAGTGATAAAAAGTCCTACCTTTTGTGGTGTTAGGAGTGTGCAATAAGATTTGGTGCTTTTCATACTCCCTGGCATCTAGCAAATACTCCGCAGATGGTGGCTTTTGTCATTATAATTTTTGTTCTTTTGGGTCCTACTTCATCGTACACAAATAACTGGATCCTGCCTATTGACTAAAAAGTAAAAAACATTCTAAAAAACAAGTTTGGTTCCAGTGTAGATTTTCACCAAGTGGCATAGTTTATTGACATAGAGTAGTATTTGCAGAATGGCAAGGAGTGCAACATTGAGCAATCCCAGGACGTCTGTGACTTTAGATCCTCTCTTTTGGGATGTAGAGTATTTTCCAGTTGAGACCAAACTTTCCTAGTGCCTGGTATGTAACAGATACTGTTTGCTAAGTTATTCTCTCCATTATACGATGGTGGAAATGGAGGCATAAGAGATCGAGTGACTTGCCTGAGGTCACACAGCAGTAGCTTTAAGTATAGTTGACCCTTGAACAACATGGATTTGAACTGCATTTGTCCATTTCCACGTGGCTTTTTTGTTTTTTTTTTCCTAACCAAACTTGGATGGAAAATAAAGGATTTGCGAGGCAAATTTGAGGGCAGACTTTTCATGTGGGTGAGTTCTATAAAGGCTGACTGGGAGTTGTGTATGCACAGATTCTGGTATGAAGAGTAGGGGCAGGGGCTTTGGTGGATGGTGGTGGTCCTAGAACCAGTCCTCCACCTATGCTGAGAGGTAATTGTGCAGTCAGTCCTCATTCATGGATTTCAAATTTGCCTACCCACCAATAGGCTATTGATAACTGCTGGGAAAATGTTTGATCAAACTGAAAAGGTGTTACAGAAATTCTAAAGAACAATGTTAAAAACACAGTGTGCATCACACAGCAAATGAGCATAGGTTTTGGCAACATGAAGGAAGGTGATACCAGAATGGAATTCTGTCTTGGGAAAAATTGTCAATAAAACAGAAAAATGGCCCTATGCTTGAGCACAGTCTCAAGTTTAAGCACTACTGAGAACATGCCTTGAGATGCAAAAGGATCTGAGGTTAAAAGCTAAGCTGCCAGGGCTGACACAATTTTTGAAGCCAGTTTGAGTAAGAAAATCACTGACAACTGTCAGCAAGGCACAAGAGCCAGTTCTACAACCTCGGTTTTCGTGCGGCACACCAAGGTTGAGAGGTCAGACCACACGGTGCAGTGTCTCATCACACATCCTGCAGCTCCATCCACAGTGAAATTTCGTTAATGTTTGTTTTGTTTTTGCTTTGTTCTTGAGACAAATTCTAACTCTGTCACCCAGGCTAGAGTGCAGTGGGATGATCTTGGCTCACTGCAACCTCCGCCTCCCAGGGTCAAGCGATTCTCCTGCCTCAGCCTCTAGAGTAGCTGGGACTAGAGGTGGGCACCACCATGTCTGGCTAGTTATTTATTTATTTCTATTTTTTGGGTATATTTAGTAGAGACGGGGTTTCACTGTGTTGGCCAGGCTGGTCTCAAGCTCTTGACCTTAGGTGATCCGCCTGTCTCGGCTTCCCAAAGTTCTGGGCTTACACATGTGAGCCAATGCACCCGGCCAGCTTTTGTAAAACTTTGACTGCTTAATTTTTGTTTAATATTTTTTAGGACTTTATTTGCATAAAGGTAAACAGTATGTGTTCAGTGTTGTTTATGTGATCACTGTACAATATATGTGTGGCGTACTGTACAGTGTGCATGTGCTGTGTGAGTGATGTACAGTGTGTGTGTGCTGTATTTGTACTGTGTTTATCTCACTAGTGTATTACACAAAAATGCTCTAATGAAATACTGTCTTATTATTAAAAAAATACTGTATGAAGTATCTTTAACAAAATTATGTATTGATCAGTTGATGAAAACATTGTGATCGGAGGCTCACAGGAACCTAATCTTGTATTTCCCATTGAAGCAGCAGTTCAGTAGTCATTGGGGCAACTGTATAGAACACAACTGTTCTGAATTATGTACCTACATTTTCTCCGTATCAATAGGTGATGTGGAGAGTACCTTACCTTTACTCCCTTATGCTCTTATCTTCCGCTTATTTCAGATTTTATTTATGTGGGGTTTTGTTTTGTTTGCAATGCAAATAATGCTACGGTGAACTTAGTGCAAAATATCTTAGAGACTGCATCTGTAGAATAGGTTTCAGAAATTGCCATTGCGGGGCCACAGGAAATATACAACTTAAAGTTTGAGGATATCTTTGGTAATTGTTTTCGTTTTTCTTTTCAAATTTATGATCATATTTAATGCCATTTATCCAGCAGAGGGAGCTAGAGTATCAGAGAGCCATAATAACTGTAAGGTCTTCTTTTTCTGAAATAAATTTAAAAGTGCCTAAGTGTTTTCGTAGTTGAGGTTTGCAATCTTGATTTTGTACTTAAAAGTTCGATTGTCTTTATGTATTTTTCTAAAATCGTTCTGATGGTATCCTTTGAAGGTGATATAAATCTATAGAATGAATAATTGCTACTACTTTGCTAGTAGTTAGAGTAGATTCATATTGATCCTTATAGATTAAGAGTATAGTGAACATAGTGATAATAGCATAATTTGGTTATCCTCTTCTGCTTTTGTGTGTTCCCTTCTTAGTACCGAAAATCCTTCATTGACACCAGGAAGTACTGAAAATTAGACATAAAAATAAAAATGTTTCTCTTTGCTTTTTCATAGGGTTCAGCACCACCCCCTTCTCCAACACCTAACAAAGAGATGAAGAACAAAGCAGTTCTTTGCAAACCTTTAACAATGACAAAAGCTACTTACTGTAAACCTCACATGCAGACCAAATCTTGTCAGACAGGTAACGTAGGACAATGTGACTTACATACTTCCCCATACCTTCATCTTTACATGCTTTTCTTGAATGGAACAGCCTCCAGGATAGATTCATTTGGTCAATTTGTCATTTTCTGTTGATTTTGCTTATCTAATTTTACATATTACCTGGAGAATACAGTATCTCATTTTAAATCATTATGATCAATCTCTGATAAAGGCCTAGAATACAAATTATGTCAAAGTGAAAAAATACTTTATCAAAAATTTCCTCTTTACCTGTGATTCGTAATGGTAACAATTCTGTTTCCTTCCTGTCAGAATGAGATGAAATTATTCAAATATGTATTTTTTATCAAATTCACAGTGTTATCTGTATTCTAATTATTTGATTAAATAAGCCTTTGGGGAGGTTGTTGAGGAGAGTATGGTAGGGTATCTGGAACTATATAGTGTTTTTAAAGGATGTTATCTTTCTTAAAAAAAAAAATCCCTAAATTCTATTTGTATTTTCTGTAAGTTAGAACAGCTGCTGCTTTCTTTTTAAGTTACCTAACTTGTAAAAACTGGGAATTTAGAGAAAAAGAAAAGGTACTGAGGTAGTTAAATTTTTCTTGATCAAATTATTTTAACATTAAGCACCTGTATATAAGTGTTAGTTAACGTTGCTCCTTAAATATGTTTTGTGTTTTTAGATGATACTTGGAAGACAGAATATGTTCCAGTGCCTATCCCTGTGCCTGTGTATATCCCAGTTCCTATGCACATGTACAGTCAGAATATTCCTGTTCCTACTACAGTTCCTGTTCCTGTAAGTCACATTTTAAGTTCTTTTTCATTTTGAGATTGAGCAGGCACAGTTGGGAAAACAATGTACAGTTGACTCTTGAACGAAAAGAGTTTGAACTCCATGCATCCACATATGTGGATGATTTTTTTTTTCCCAATAAATATGGGCGGCCCTCTATATTGGCAGGTTCCACATCCGTGACCAAACACGGA
The DNA here is from genome assembly GCF_002776525.5 of Piliocolobus tephrosceles. Lineage (NCBI taxonomy): Eukaryota > Metazoa > Chordata > Mammalia > Primates > Cercopithecidae > Piliocolobus > Piliocolobus tephrosceles. The sequence goes on from NC_045455.1 coordinate 94,152,986, forward strand.
CTGAAAATACAGTATTCTGCCTGTAATCCCAGCACTTTGGAAGGCTAAGGTAGGCGTATCTTCAGCCCAGGAGTTCAAGACCAGCCTGGGCGGCATGGTGAAACCCTGTCACTACTAAAAATACAAAAATTAGCCAGGCATGGTGGCATATACTGTAGTCCCAGCTACTTGGGAGGCTGAGGTAGGAAGATTGCTTGAGCTTGGGAGATGGAGGCTGCAGTGAGCTGTGATTGCACCATGGCACTGCAGCCTGGGCTACGGAGCAAGTCCTTGTCTCAAAAAAAAAAAATTATTTGAGGATGTGAAATCTGTATGGAAGGCTGACTGTAGGGGTGTGGGACTTGAGTCTGCATAGACTTTGGTATCCATCCACAGGTGATCCTGGAACCAATCCCCTAGAATACTGAGGATAACTGTAGTTGTAGTTACTAGTTTAATGAAGCTAATAAAACCATCTTTACCTTTCTTCAATAGTTAACTTAGATTTGGTTGTATCTCTGTTGTCATGATTGATTGCTTTGTGTGTAACTATGTATATATTCATCCTCACGAGTAACATTTTGCAGATGTCTGCGCCTGCTCTGTGCATATTGAGTTTTATATTTGGGTTCATTTTCAAAATAATTATTTGTGGGCCATGTTCAGTGGCTCACGCCTGTAATCCCAGCACGTTGGGAGGCCAACATGGGCAGATCACCTGAGGTCAGGAGTTCGAGACCAGCCTGGCCAACATGGTGAAACCCTGTCTCTACCAAAAATACAAAATTAGTCGGGCGTGGTGGCGCACACCTGTAATCCCAGCTACTGGGAGGCTGAGGCAGGAGAATCACTTGAACCCAGGAAGCGGAGGGTGCAGTGAACTGAGATAGTGCCATTGCACTCTAGGCTGGGCAACAAGAGCGAAATTCTGTCTCAAAAAAAAAAAGAAGAAGAAGTATTTGTGAAGTCATAAGGTTTAGAGCTGAAACGTAGAATTCCATATAAAATATTATTTGATCCCAAATCACTTGCAGTACTTAGAACACTACTGTGTCAGGGCTTGGCTGTTACAGTTCCCTGGGGGACAGAAATTCTTTTTCTTTAATTTGTATTCCGAAAAGTAGATGTTTGTATTCTAGGCTTTCTTGTCACAGTTAACATCTTAGTTGTGTATGTGTTCTTTTCAAAGCTTTTATCCAGTGTGATATTATAAAGTAGATCATGTGTCAGAGTAATTTTTAATTTGGAAAAATACCTTTTAATGTTTAGTAAACCTAACTCACAGTGATTTGGTTAATTAGGTGCCAGTTCCTGTTTTTCTGCCTGCTCCATTGGACAGCAGTGAGAAGATTCCCGCAGCAATCGAGGAGCTAAAGAGCAAGGTTTCTTCAGATCCTCTCGATACAGAGTTGCTTACAATGACGGATATGATGAGTGAAGACGAGGGGAAAACAGAGACTGCCAACATCAACAGTGAGCTGCACTAATTTATACCTGGCGAATAAGTGTTACCATTGGTTATTTATAAGTATTGTTCCATTGGTTATTTATAAATATTGTTACCATTGGTTATTTATAAGTATTGTTACATTACTTTCCAGGGCATATAATTTTGTTTCAATTTATGTAGGGGTGAGGAAAGCATTGTAACAAAAATATATTTTATATTAAGAGATCTACACTATATTTAGCCAGGTGCCCTCAGACAGATATCCGAAGCAGGAATTTGGTCTTTGGTCTCTGTTTTAAGCAGGATTTGACTTGTAAAATCCACTCAGAGTTACTCTTGTTTTTAATGGAGTAGTGCAGATACAAAACTATAATAACTTGTAGTAGACTCTAATAGTAATCAGAACTCTTCTTTTGTAATAGTTATCCCTAGTTTTTTGTTTTTTGTTTTTTTTTGAGATGGACTCTTGCTCTGTTGCCCAGGGTGGAGTGCGGTAGCACGATTCCGGGCTCACTGAGATCTCTGCCTCCTGGGTTCAAGCTATTCTTCTGCCTCAGCCTCCTGAGTAGCTGGAATTAACGAGGCACGTGCCACCACGCCCAGCTAATTTAGATTTTTTTTAGTAGGGACCGGGCTTCACCATGTTGGCCAGGCTGATCGCAAACTCCTGACCTCAGGTGATCTGCCTGCCCACAAAGTGCTGGGATTACAGGTTGGAGCTACCACACTCAGCCCCTAGTTTTCTTTTATTGCTTATACTGATAAAATAATTTGCATTATCAAAACCAGAGTTTATCTTAACCTCTGTTAGGGCAGTGCTTGCGCTACATGGTATATAACATGATGAGTGTGTTGTGGATGGTTCTAAGTTGCTTAGAATATTTATTTTCCACCCTTAACCCTCTCTTGATACCCAGAGTCCTAGTTCACCCTTGAGCTGATTCTTACCCTACCCTGGAGGACAATCAAAATACTGTAATTTTCTCTGGATTTAATAATGAGACAGTGTTTTTGAAGCACTGTGGTAAGAAGTTGTGAAATTAATTTAGTGGGTTGCAACCAGTGTTTTTGTTTAATGAAAGAAAAACTAAGTGGAGCAGGGTAAAAAAAATGACAATGTGAATCCCTCCTAGAAAGGGTAAGTATTATTTTGTGAAACCAGTGTGTATACAGATGTCTTTCTGTTCCCTGCCATCACCTTGCAGTATGTGCTGGATAAAATGCATTTCTTACCATGACTATAACACAAAAACACTTGAAAGCAATTGATCGAACCATTAAAAGGCAGTTGTTAATAAGCATATATTGGACGACTTGAGAAACCTAGGTCAAAATTCAAAGAGTATTGAAAACTACAGTTGTCTACCCTCATTAGTTTATTTTTGACAAAAAGTTGCTTTTAGAAATACTTTACTTGTTGAAGTTGTTTTACTATCAAAGCGTACCTATTAGCTTTTGAAGGGAGTCTTCCTAATAGGATTGAAAGTTTTCATGTGCTTGTGACTAATTATAATTATGAGGTTTATAGTGGTTTACATTTTGAGATGGTTATATATATAATATGCCCTTTTGTGACATTAAATATATTTTTTAATATTGCATTTAAAATTAAATGCCTTGCTTTTGCCAGATTAAATACAGATACCGTTGGGGTTTTCTGTTTTGATTCCTAATGATAGTATGGATTGATTTCAGGTGTAATGATTGAAACAGATATAATTGGTTCAGATCTGCTGAAGAACTCTGACCCAGAGACACAGTCCAGCATGCCTGATGTACCATACGAACCAGATCTGGACATCGAAATAGATTTTCCCAGAGGTACTCAAAACCTTCATGACTATGGGCTTGAGTTGTGGAGTCAACTGTGGTTATGATAATTTACCATTTGATGTTTGTGTCATTGCCTTTAACAGTGTTCATATTTTTTTGTTGTTGTTATTTTTTTAAACTCACCTTAACAGTTAACTTCATTTTTTTTTTTTTTTTTTTTTTTGAAAAAACCCACCTTACCAGTTAACTTCTGGAATGAGATCACTTGAACCCAGGAGTTCAAGACCAGCCTGGGCAATGTGGTGAAATGCCATCTCTACTAAAAAATACAAAAATTAGCCAGGATGGTGGTGCATGCCTGTAATCCCAGCTGCTTGGGAGGCTGAGGCAGGAGGACTGCTTGAGTCCAGGAAGTAGAGGTTGCAGTGAGCTAAGATTGTGCTGCTGCACTCCAGAATGAGACCCTGTCTCAAAAAAAAAAAACCTCTAGAAGTAATTCATTATAGAAAGTTTAAAGAAGTGTTTGTGTCCTTTTTAATTTAAAAAAATTGTTAGCGTCTAGGTGCGATGGCTTATGCCTGTAATCCCAGCACTTTGGGAGGCCGAGGTGGGTGGATCACCTGAGGTCAGGAGTTTGAGACCAGCCTGGCCAACGTGGTGAAACCCCGTCTCTTCTGAAAATAGAAAAATTAGCTGGGTGTGGTGGCGAGCACCTGTAATCCCAGCTACTTGGGAGGCTGAGGCAGAATTGCTTGAACCTGGGAGGTGGAGGCTGCAGTGAGCCAAGACTGCGCCGTTGCACTCCAACCAGGGCAACAAGAGCAAAACTCTGTCTCAAAAAAGTATATATATAAAATATATATATATATTGTGTATATATATAGCATTTTTTAAAGATCCCTTTGAAAATTAAGTTCACCTTCAAAGGAAAAATTATTTTCAAGTCTTTTGTAAAATAGGCATGTCACTTTTCATTATTTTCTTTCTTTCTTTTTTTTTTTTGAGACAGAGTCTCGCTTTGTTGCCCAGGCTGGAGTGCAGTGGCGCGATCTCAGCTCACTGCAAGCTCCGCCTCCCGGGCTCACGCCATTCTCCTGCCTCAGCCTCCCGAGTAGCTGGGACTACAGGTGCCTGCCACCATGCCCGGCTAATTTTTTGTATTTTTAGTAGAGACGGGGGTTTCACTGTGTTAGCCAGGATGGTCTCAGTCTCCTGACCTTGTGATCCGCTCGCCTCAGCCTCCCAAAGTGCTGGGATTATAGGCGTGAGCCACCGGGCCCGGCCTCATTATTTTCCTAATCCATGGATGGCTAATGAGCACACTGAGTAGAATGTGAAACGTTGGTTTTTGTAAAAAAAACATTTAATAGATTGAATCAGATTTGTACCGATACTATTTAGATCTTATAATTGGATTCCAGACTGTAGTAATTTTTCTGATATCATACATTTTCATGAAAATTCTGTGTTGATACTCATTTTATATATATTTTTAGGAGTTTGAACAGGGTTTGTCAGAACTTACAAACCACGTTAGATACAATGAGTCATTTACTCCCCAGCCCAGCCCCGATTGTCCCCATGTAAGAGTGCTGGTTTACATCCTGTGGTTATTTGCTGGCTGTGTTTATATAACATAACCTTGTGCTATTTCGTTTAAAATAAAGTTCTGATTTGGTTGTCAGCTGCTGAGGAGCTTGATATGGAGAATGAATTTTTATTACCACCTGTTTTTGGTGAAGAATATGAGGAACAGCCCAGACCTCGATCTAAAAAAAAGGTACATTCACTTATAGCCTATATAACAGAATCTCTCTATAGGCAAACAGGGATACAGTGTGCCTGAGAATGTGGGAACATATTTTGTTTTCTAGGTTGGAAAATCATTTAAGAGGTAATCTATTTTTAAGTAATAAAAATATCTCAGGTTTAGTTGATACCTCAACTAAACTTTCTTGATGCAGGGTCAAAATAGAAAACAGTTGCTAAAGTAATAAGTTCAATTCTTTCACAAAAATTCACACTGTTTTCTAGAAAGGGAGCTGTTTTTTTCCATCATTATTTCTGATGAGATTATCAGCGGGGTTGAAGTATACAGTTTATTATTTCTGGTGTCTTTTAGGCATACACACATGGAAAGACATGCTGGACAGTTTGATCGTTCAGTAGACCAGATCTACATGCGTGAACAACTGTAATTGTTAGAGTATTCTGCCAACTTTCTGGGTTTCTGACTTCCAACATAAAGCAGGTTTTAAAAATACCTTCAGAAAGATAGCTTTCACAAATTGTCTCCAAAAGAAAGAACAGAAAACCTGAAAAGGGAGAGAATACTTGCAGTAGAATGATGGTGGACTTCTCGTTGACACCAGACACAACAATTAACTCAAAATGAGCCATATACCTAAATGTAAGAGCTAAAAACATAAAACTCTTAGAAGAAAACATAGGCCTAAATCTTAATGGCCTTATGTTAGGCAGTTTGTTTGGTAAGATACCGAAAGCACAGGGAAGAAAAGGAAAAATAAAAAAATAAACTGGACTACGTCAAAATTAAAAACTTTTGCATTGCGAACAATGCCATCAGGAAAGTGAAAAGGGGGCCAGGCACAGTGGCACCTGTAATCCCAGCACTTTGGAAGGCTGAGGCGGGAAGATTGCTGGAGCCCAGGAGTTTGAGAGCAGCCTGGGCAACACAGTGAGACTTCTAAAAATTAGCCAGGCATGGTGGCACGTGCCTGCAGTCCCAGCTACTCAGGAGGAGGATCCAGGCTGCAGTGAGCTATGATCGTGCCATTGCGCTCCAGCTTGGGCAACAGAGCAAGACTTCACCTCCAAACAGAACTCCAGCATGGATACTTACCTGGCAGGAGAGATACCGTGATTACAGAACTCTAACATGGATGACAGAGCAAGGCCCTGTCTTAAAAAACAAAAATAAAACAATAAAATAAAATAAAAAGTGAAAAGTAGTTAAGTGTCACTCTCTATAAGGTGGAATTGTTGAAAAGTTCTTCAGTTTCTCTCTTACAGTAATATTTAGATTAGTTTATTAATTGTCTTATATTTATTTTCTCTTCATTGGTGACTCTCACCACAGAATTTAATATGATTTTGTTGCACAAAGTGATTTATGTCGAAACATCACATTTCCTGAAATATTAACTAACTATTGTCAGATTCAGGAATACCAGTCAGTTCAAAGCAAATACCTGTATTTCATTTTTTTCTTTTCTAATTTCATGACAGATTAAACAAATAACTATATTTTTATTACAGATTAAAGAAGTAACTATATTTGCAATTGCAGATGATCCTTGCACAGTGCAGTGGTTGGGCTCTGATCCCCCCTGCACAGTCACAAATTTGTGTATAAGTTTTGACTCCCTAAAATGTTAAGTACTAGTAGCCTACTCTTCACTGAGCGCCCCCTGCACAGTCAAAAAGTCATGTGTTACTTTTGACTCCCTAAAAAGTTAACTACTAGTAGCCAACTGTTGAAGCCTTGCTGATAACAGTTGATTAACGCATATTTTATATGTTACATACTGTATATTCATAATAAAGTTAGCTAGAGAAAATGTTATCAAGAGAATCATGGGAGAGAAAATATATTTACGATTCATTAGGTGGAAGTAGATGGTCCTCATTGTCTTCATGTTGAGCAGGCTGAGGAGGAAGAGGAGAGGTTGATCTTCTGTCTCAGGTGGCACGGTTGGAAGAGATAGGAGGAGGTAGGAGAGGCATGCACACAGAAAAACTTACTTGTCCAAGTGGACCCCTGCAGTTCAAACCCATGTTGTTCAAGGGTCGATTGTAATTTGCCTTTGTTGAGAGAAGGCTTGTATAAAGTAATGAAATAATGTAGGCTTTAAAAAAGATGTTATGGTGTTTTTTACTAATAGGGAGCCAAGAGAAAGGCTGTATCAGGATACCAGTCTCATGATGATAGTTCTGACAATTCAGAATGCAGCTTTCCTTTCAAATACACGTATGGCGTAAATGCATGGAAACACTGGGTCAAAACTAGGCAACTGGATGAAGATCTTCTGGTATTAGATGAGTTAAAATCTTGTAAGTGTTTTAATTTTGTTTCTCCTAAGTCCTATTTAAAATCAAGATTTCTGTTGTGGAGTACCTTTAAATTTAAAAAACATAAATGTAACTTAAAATACCTGTAAGAATGCATTTTATTTTTCTTCAGAGCTCTTACAAAGAATGTCAGAAAGTTCTTAACCTTAATAAGACAGTAAATAATAACAATTACTGATTTTTATTTTATGTATTTTTAGCTAAATCAGTAAAGTTAAAAGAGGATCTACTCTCACACACCACAGCTGAGCTTAACTATGGGTTAGCTCATTTTGTCAATGAGATCCGACGGCCAAATGGAGAGAATTATGCACCTGACAGCATCTATTACCTTTGCCTTGGAATACAGGAGGTTAGTAATTTGATGGCTGCTTTCAAGTATAACATTAATAAGAAAAGTTGTGGTAGTTCTTGTTCCTGTAGCATTATGGAACCTTTATTGACTTACCAAGAAAGACAAAGAAAAATTTAGTCTATTTGGAAATATTATGATATTATAAAGGATTAGCTACTTTGTGTTTCTTCTGTAATGGAATATATATGTTCCTAAAAACCTTCAAGTTCTCCAAAACTTTGTACCAAAACCAAAAAGAATTTATGGGAAAAATAGGGTATGGACAGATCACTCAAAACTTCAGCATCTTTTCTAGCACATCTACAAAGTTGTGTATTTGCCACCATTTATATATAAATGATAATCAGGATGAGATTCTTTCCTTACCGTTGCAGATAAATGAATTCACATTATAAGGCATGATATGTAGCAGATCTGGCTGTAGATCCCTGTTGATCTACAGGTAAACAGAAAAATGTCCCGACTCTGTAAATAGGTCTGTTTTACTGTGTGCTGCTCATGTGTGTCTGTCTTGCTAAACGGTATAACTACTCGTTAATTCTTTGGCTATTTCATAAGAAGAGATCATTCTTTAGGGGTAAAGATAAACTTCATCCACATGTCTATGAATTTGTTTTCTACAGTAAACATGGAGATCAACTTTAAATAATGACCTCTAGTTCTGAACAAATCCTACAGATTTGTGCCCAGAAGTCAGAAAGAATCTCCAACTTAACATCCTATGTATTTTGAAATATGGTAGATGACAGGGAAGATCTTTTCAGAGTTTTGTTTGTAGGCCTAAAAGTTCATTTTATTCTGCTAACAGGTGTTAGATAATGAAGTAAATCACTGAAAAAAACTAGAATTGTCTTAATTTGTGTTTTATTTACTTTTTCTTTAGGATAGAAATTTGCTTAAGATTCTGTAAGTGGTGGTGCATGGCTGTAATTCACTATATTTGAGGACCATCACATATCTTGCAGTAGCAACCTAAAAGATACGTGAATAGGTGTACTTTTTTATCGTTTTATAGGTTTACATGTACTTTGAGCCTCATGCTTAGATGATAATATAGGTCCACCATTCCACAAACCTCTGAAAACCAGAATTTTTTTCATGAAAACACACTCAACAGTAAAACCTAACCTAAGGGATTGTGAAGCTATTGTTTTCTTTATTACTCTTGGTGTGAATACTCATCTATAGAACATTCACCATAGAACTTACTGTAGGATTGTTAATGTTTCTAAGCGAGTACAGAGTGTTTACCCACACCACTGTAGGAATGTTAATGTATTACAATTATGTGCATGCCCTGTTTCCCCTGTGAAATGCAGACAGTTATGAATTCCAAACATGTGACTCCAGTGGTTCTGGCTGAGGGATTGAAGACCATGTGTGTCTTTTCCCTCCTCCTCTTTTATTATACCTAGGTGGGAGGGGAGAGTGGGAATAGCGTTTATACTGTACCAGGCATAGATGAAATTGTCTTAGTCCTCGAGTTTCAGAACAATTTTATTACATATAAATCCTCTTAAAAACAAAGGGAAGCTAGGTCTTACTTTTCTTTCTTGTACATACTGTCCACATAGTAGGCACTCATTGAGTTGGATGATTGTGACTTTTTACACAGTAAACCTCTAGATCCCATTTTCTACTGCTTTTGAATGTGTGTGTATATTTGTTTATGGTGGTGAAACTTTTTTAAGGAGAACGTTTATATTTTAGAAATAATTCTGTTATCTAGATCAACTGGTTTTAAAGTGCCGTAGAGAGCACTAGGGTCGTGCCAGATTAACTCAGCAGGAAGAGAGAGGTTGAGTCCTAGGTTCCTCTTGTTTTAATTGATTCCTGCTTTTTGGGGGCTGTGTTTTGGGTTATGTGTGGAATTTTATTTAGAAGAAGTTTCTGGTAGAACAAGGCTTGAAAACATATTTAGATAATACAACTTTTAAAATCAATAGAAACAACAAAATACCTAGTTCCTCTCCCTAAAGACATGCTTTTTGCTCTTTTTAGCTATTTCCCCTGGCATTACTTGCATATAGAAATATAATTGATTTTTATATATTCATCAGTTCACTATTCTAGTAGGTGGTCTTGTATTTTTTAAATATATCTTAGAATTTTCTATATGCATAATCATGTCACCTAGGAATAAGGACAGTTTTACCTCTTTCTGATCTTTCTTTGCTTTGCTTTACTGCATTGCTTAAAACCTTCCCCCATTTGTCTCTCCTGCCACCCAAACCCTAGTCCTAGTACAGTGTTTAATGGAATTAGTGATAGCAGAAACTCTTGCCTAGTTCCTGATAATAGAGGAAAGTATTTTGTCTTTGACCATTAAGTTCAGTGCACCCTTTAGGGTGTTTTTTTTTTGTTTTTTTTTTTTTTTTTTGGGTAACTTCCTGTTACCAAGTTGAGGAGCTTTTTTCTTCCATTCTTATTTGACCAAGGATTTTTTTAACTTTTTATTTTGTTGATGAGTTTTTTTTTTTTTAATTATGAATGCTTATTGAATTTTGTCAACTCCCTTTTCTGCATCTATTAAGATACGGATTTTTCCTCTCCTATTAATAATGGTATGAATTTAAATTAATTTTCAGACATTAAACCAGCCTAGCATTCTTGGGATAGACTCCAATTGGATAATGTTATCTTTTTTATATATTGCCAGATTAGATGTGCAAATATATTGATGATTTTTGCAGAGGTTCATGATAAGTAGTTCAAAGTTTTGTTTTTTAACGATAATTCTTATTTATAAAGAACATTGTTCTACGTACAACAACAAAAACTCAGAAAAAAAAAGTGATCAGAATATTATTTCTCACAAATAAGGCAACTAATGCCCTGGTATCTCAAAATCCTTTACAAAAAGGAGATAGCTTCCTAAGATCTAGTCAAGGGGTTTTGGTATATTACTTTGTTTTTTCTTTTATGTTACTTTGTTTTTCTTTTCATCTGCTTCCATCTTAAGCCTAATTTAATTTCTTCAGCTGTAAGAGCTCCAACTTGCTTATTCTTTGCTTACTTAACTTTTTGTTTGATGCTGGCCACATGAATTTTAGTTTCAGTAGAAGCTTTCTTAGGTTTCACATCGGGTTTTCCGTAGATGGAATTAAAGTTTTGCTTTTTTGCTCGTCTCTTACCGAGGGCTTCCGCTTGTTTAGCCTTTATTGCTTCCATTTTCTGCCACTGCTTCTGATTCACCTTCGAAAAGTTTTCACCACTAGCCAGTTCGTTATCAATCTGACTTTCTGGCTGTGGTGGTGGGAATGGTGTATATTCTTTCTTAACTTTTTTTTTCTTTGGTTCCTTGCATTTATTCATAGTTGTATGTTTGAATTGTGGCAAAAATCTCTCCCGGCTTTTGATTGGAATTCAGAATCTTTTGCCAACTCTTTTAATCATTAAGGTTTTAATATTATAAATAGGATACATATTCTTCATAGTATATAGGACTACTTTTCAAACCTTTTATTTTTTTGAGATGGAGTCTCGCTCTGTCACTAGTCTGGAGTGTAGTGGTGCAATTTTGGCTCACTGCAACCTCCGCCTCCCGGGTTCAAGCAGTTCCTCTGCCTCAGTCCCAAGTTGCTGGGACTACAGGTGCCCGCCACCACGCCTGGCTAATTTTTTGTATTTTAGTAGAAACGAGGTTTCACCGCGTTGACCAGGATGGTCTCGATCTCCCGACCTCGTGATCCACCTGTCTCGGCCCCCTAAGTGCTGGGATTGCAGGCGTGAGCCACCGCGCCTGTCCAGTCTCAAACCTCTTTTTTAAGCCACTAAAAGGTTCAGTGACTGAAACTATGTTTCCCTCCTTTCTAATGGAGCAAGTTCATTAAGAGTTCTTCAGTGTTGATCCTTTGACACCAGTGAGCCATTGTCTTTTTACAAATCTCTTTATTTCTTACTAACTAACCTGTTTTAATGATGTTACATGCAGCATCATCTGGAAGAGTTCGTACTGCCTGTTCAAATGAAACACTCCTTGCTAACTGTTTTAGATCTCTGGTCCCAGTGATGATATGTGAATCAAAAGTCTTCTGTTTTTTTGTTTTGTTTTGTTTTTGAGATAGTCTTGCTCTGTCATCCAGGCTGGAGTGCAGTGGCACCATCTCGGCTCACTGCAACCTCTGCCTCTGGGTTCAAGCGATTCTCCTGCCTCAGCCTCCTGAGTAGCTGGAATTACGGGTGCCCACCGTCATGCCCAGCAAATTTTTTGTATTTTTTAGTACAAGTCTTCTTTGTACTACTGTTCACGGAAGTAAGGCCTTGAGTATAAATTCTCCAGGTTCTTGGCATTTTAAACAAAGGATTGGACAAAATGTACAAATGACAAAGGAACAAAGCAGGGAAAGCAGAAATTTATTAAAGCAAGAAAGCACTGAACAGGGTGGGAATGGACCCAAGCAAGTGACTCTAGGGCTGAGTTACAAAGTCTTCTGGGATTTAAGTACTTTTGAGGTCCTTATCGGTTACCCTTATCTGGATGAAGGATTTGGTCTAATACTAATAAAAGACTGAGGTGAATTGACCCCCTGTGCAGATGAAGGGATGGTCCCTGCTTGGCCCACGGTCAGTCCAGGGCACTCCCTCTTTGGCCTGAGACCTGGCGGAAGGAAGAGGGTTGTAGGGAGAGGCCTTTGCTTCATGGGCATGGGGAGACGGGGTTTTCCTTCTTGGTTCAACTTCAGGAAATGGGCGTTCATTGGCCATAGGTCCCCTGCCCCCAGAGCAGGTGTTTTCCCTTGATTCACCATGAATGACTCATGCTCTGCCTCCAGACCCCTTTCTTCTGCCTCAGCTCCAGCAGTCATGCTGCCCTGGATCCAGGGCAGGGCTGCCTTAACATCGACGTTCATTCAAGGCTTTGGCACCACTGGCCAGCACTCTTTCTAGTAAGCCGCTCTGTATTTTGGGAACAGTTACATAATTGCTTTCCTTCAGGAGTCCTCTGGGATTGTCCGCTTTGGAAAGAGCTGGTTCCTTCCAACCATCAGGAAGAGTAAGGAATTCCCATTCATCTTGGTCTCTCTGGCTTCCGCTTCTGGTTATGAAATTCAGTGTTTACAGCTGCTTTTTTTGGCCGGTTCAGAGAGGAAGACACCATTTTCAGATTGCTTCTGGTGGAGCTGGAAGTAAACTTGAAAGTTCTCTTGTCTTTACCTGGCTTTGGTTTGGGGGTAGTAGTGGCTTCATAAAATGAGTTGGGGCTGGACACGGGGGTTCACGCCTGTAATCCCAACACTTCGGGAGGCCAAGGCAGGTGGATCACCTGAGCTCAGGAGTTCTAGACCAGCCTGGCCAACATGGTGAAATGCTGTCTCTACTAAAAGTACAAAAATTAGCCGGGCGTAGTGGCAAGCACCTGTAATCCCAGCTACTTGGGAGGCTGAAGCTGGAGAATCGCTTGAACCTGGGAGGCAGAGGTTGCAGTGAGCCGAGATCACGCCATTGCACTCCAGTCTGGGCAACAAGAGCAAAACTCCATCTCAAAAATAAATAAAAAATAATAATTTTTTAAAAAGTGTTGGGAAATATTCCTTCCTCCTATTTTCTGAAAGAATTTGTGAGAATTGGTATTCTTCTTTAAATATGCAATAGAATTCACCAGTGAAGCCATGTAGGCCTAGGATTGCTTTTTGTGGTGGGGGTGGCAGGGTGTGGTAGGTGTGGTTTTCAATCACTTAATCAGTTCCTTTAGTTGATGTCAACTGTTTAGATTTCCTGTTTTTTCTTGCACCACTTTTAGCAATTTTGTCTTTCAAGAAATGATGCATTTCATCGAACTCGTCAAATTTGTTAGCCTAAGTTTGATAATACTTTCTTATTATCCTTTCATTTCTAATACTGGTAATTTGTGCCTTCTTTTTGTTTCTTAGATTTTTTGTTTTTTTGAGACAAAGTCTCACTTTGTCGCATAGGCCGGTGTGCAGTGATGTGATCTCGGCTCACTGCAACCTCCGCCTCCCAGATTCAAGCAAATCCCTGCCTCAGCCTCCCAAGTAGCTGGGATTACAGGTGTCCGCCACCATGTCTGGCTAATTTTTGTATTTTTAGTAGAGACAGGACTTCACCACGTTGGCCAGGCTGGTCTCAAACTCCAGACCTCAAGTGATCTGCCTGCCTCAGCTTTCCATAGTGCTGGGATTACAGGTGTGAGCCACCATGCCCAGCCTCTTTTTGTATCTTGAGCAGTCCAGCTCAGGAATCAGCCAACTTTTTTGTTAAGGGCAAGATAATAAATAATTTAGGCTTTGCAGACCAAAAGGTAAAACTTTAGACTGTAATATAGCTACTTACATATAACTGCTTTAAATTGTAACCATTTTTAAAAGAGTAAAAAGCAATTCTTAGCTCATAGGTTTGTAGGATTGGGCCCATGGAGCTAGCTAGGTCTGTATAGTTGGCCTAGACACTCACGTAGCTAAAGGTGTATCATTTTAATTTTTCTCTTGTATTGAATCTGAGCTGTATTATTTCCTTTCTTAATTTGCTCTCTTTTTATCCAGCTTCTTAAGTCGTAAGCTTAGATAATTGATTTTAGATCGTTCTTTTTCAGGAAAGCATTTAAAACTGTAAACTTTTCTCTAAAACTAGTTTACTTACATCACGAATTTTTATATGTTGCATTTAATTTTTCTTGACTTAAGGAAAATGGTATCACAGGAAGTTGAGTCTCTGGATTGCTTTTTATTGAATGGATTATTTAAATAATTAGGACTTCAATACTATTAGAGGTTTTGAGAGCTAAGTGGATTGTGTAATGATTATGAAGTATGTCTTAAATAGGTTTTTTTCTCTCAGTTTTTGTTATTGTAAAATATACATAACATAAAATTAACGGTTTTAAGCATTTTTAAGGGTGCAGTCCAGTGGCATTAAGTACATTCACATTGTTGCGCAACCAGCATCACCATCTATCTCTAGAACTCTTTTCATCTTGCAGAACTGAAACTGTACTCATTAAATAATAACTCTCCATTCCTTCTCTACTGAGCCCTGTAAGCCGCTCTTCTACTTTCTGTCTCTATGATTTTGACCACCACAGGCACCGCATATGAGTGGGATCTTACAGTATTTGTCCTTTTTAGTCTGGCTTATTTCATTTGGCATAATATACTCAAGGTTCATCTGTGTTGTGTAGCATATGTCAGAATTTCCTGCATGTGTGTGCGTGTGCGTGTGTGTGTGTGTGTGAGAGAGAGACTTGGTCTCACTCTGTCGCCCAGGCTGGAGTTGCAATGGCATGAACTTTGCTTAGTACACCCTCAGCCTCCCAGGCTCAAGTGATCCTCCTGCCTCAGCCCTTTCAGTGGCTGGGAATGTGGGCACGTACCACCACACCTGGCTAACTAACTTCTGTGTTTTTTTGTAGAGATGGGGTTTCGCCATGTTGCCCAGTCTGGTCTCAAACTCCTGGGCCCAAGCAATCCACCTTCCTCAGCCTCCCAAAGTGCTGGACTTCACAGGCGTGAGGCACGGTGCCCGGCTTCCTTCCTTTTTAAAATAGGTTCCTTACGTATTGATGAATGTTTTCTCAAAAAGTTGTTTTACCACTGAACTGCACATTTAAAAATGGTTAGGATGGTAATTTTTTTGTTCTACAGTTTACCACAGTTTTTAAAAATTGTGGAATATCTATTTTTATTATTGGATACATTTTCACAGACTTGTTTTCAAAGACTGTGGTATTTATAAGCAGCTTTAAAAGTAATCCTGAAACTCAGTGTAAAGATAAGGTAACTAAAGTAAACTTTCCAGAAATCAGTGCTGTTTAATGTTAGTTCAAGATGTATACAGAAATAGAAGCTATATTTGGAAGAGTGTGCATATTTTTCTGTTGGATTCATTAGTTTTGCTCACATCTGACAATAAAGATACAGTTGACAGGAAGTATGATTTTCTTCCATATGTCTATAGAACTATAGAAGAAACAATATCTTTTGTTGTAAGGACTAAGTCTAAGTCCTGTGAATGTAAACTGAAGTAAATAGTCACTTCCGTGTTGTACATTGAAAAATTAAACATAATTGTAAATAACTGGTACTGTATGAAAGGGGAGCACAGCCTTATTTTTTCTTGTTTTGTTTGTTTTTCTTATTCCTTCTCAAAGTAACTGACTTTCCTCCACTGATTTTGTATAAGGAACGGTGGTTATTGTTAAATGTTCACATAATATGAAAATGTTTGAGGAAGAAGAAAAATGATATGAAATCCTGTAATAACCGTCATTAACATTTCATGATCATTCTTTCATATACTGTTTTACGTATGTGAACACATATCTGTCATACGAAGTTCATTATAAATAGAACTATAGACACCTTTTTTTTTTTTTTTTTGAGACAGAGTCTCTATCGCCCAGGCTGGAATGCAGTGGCTTGATCTCGGTTCCTCCACTTCCTGGGTTTAAGCAGTTCTCCTGCCTCAGCCTCCCAGGTAGCTGGGATTACAGGAATGAGCTACCATTCCTGGCCACTTGGTCTCCCCGCCCCATAGAGATGAGTTTTTGCCATGTT
Organism: Piliocolobus tephrosceles; assembly: GCF_002776525.5. Taxonomy (NCBI): domain Eukaryota; kingdom Metazoa; phylum Chordata; class Mammalia; order Primates; family Cercopithecidae; genus Piliocolobus; species Piliocolobus tephrosceles. The sequence continues at coordinate 94,169,148 of NC_045455.1, forward strand.
GGCCAGGCTGGTCTCAAACGCCTGATCTCAGGTGATCCACCCACCTCAGCCTCCCAAAGTTCTAGGATTACAGGCCTGAGCCACCATGCCAGTCACTTTTTTTTCTTTAATCTCCCCACCTTATCGCTGTTAGCTAGATGTGTGTATTTCTGTTTTTTGTGAACATGATGAAAGAGATAATTTGGTCAGCTAGGAACACTAGACCATATTACACACTTCTACATCTTACTTTCTGTTCATCTACTTCCCAGTAAATTGTGGCAGTCCCTCTAAGTCAACAGGAACAGGCCTAACTATGTATATATCTCATTGTGTGCTATATCACAGTTAATTTAGTAATTTCCACAATGATGAGCGTTCTCTTTGATGAAATTTTGCTGTTATAGACAGTCTATACTTTCCTTCCTCCTCTGCCCCCTCCTGCCCCACACAGATCTTGTATAATTATCCTAAAGAACTGATACATTTATTTCTGAGATATGATTCCAGAAAGGGTATTATTGGATCTTAAGAAAAGTATATTTTTTATTTTTAAAGATATTAACAGATTTCTTTCCCAAAAAGTTTGAGGATCTTTGTGTTTATTGACCATTTGCTTTTCTGTGAATTGCCCCATTGTTTATCTTTTTTAGTTTGTGAGTTTCTTGTTTATTACAGACAATAAGTCTTTGTCATTTTTCCAAATTTTTCTCCAGAATTTTTTTTTTTTTACTTTCTACATGTTAAGTCTTTTATATAGAGGGATATTTTTTAAAGAAGAAAGAACTTTATTTACTAAAATAAAAAATATAGTAAACTCACAGTGTGACTTGTTAATTTAATTTCTGTGTAAATGGGTACTTTTCAAATAATTAAATTCTATTAAAATACATAGAGGATTTCTAAACTTATTTAATCTTTATTCAGAAGACCTTAAGAATTTTTGGGTTTTTTGTTTTGTTTTTTTTGAGACGGAGTTTCGCTCTTGTTGCCCAGGCTGGAGTGCAGTGGCGCGATCTCGGCACACCACACCTCTGCCTCCCAGGTTCAAGTGATTCTCCTGCCTCAGCCTCCCGAGTAGGTACCTGGGACTACAGGCCACCACGCCCAGCTAATTTTGTATTTTTAGTAGAGACAGGGTTTCACCATGTTGGCCAGGTTGGTCTCCTTCTCTTGACCTCGTGATCCACCCGCCTCGGCCTCCCAAAGTGCTGGGATTACAGGCGTGAGCCACCATGCCCGGCCTCTGTTTTTTAATAGCAGTGATGAGGTTGATTCAGGCTATTTGAATCCTTCTTTCATTGGTTAATTTAGCAAACATTAAGTGCTGTTGTATGCTGGATTCTGGACATGGGAGTACGCTTTGGAGATTGAGATAAGCATGTTGACAGCTTACATTTACTGTTTACTGCTTTCCGTGCACTATGCTTGCTACATGCGTGATGTGTCATTCAGTCCTCTCGACAACTTTACTATAATTATCAGCATTTTTTTATGAGGAAGTAAAGTTACTTGCCAAAGTTACACAGCTCATAAATTTTGAATCTGGTGGGCAGTTTGAATTAAAAGCCATTACAGTATGTTCCACTCAAAGAGTTGAAATACACAGACAAAGAATATTTAAATAATGTTATGTTCATGGGGTATACAGACTTGGTAACACAGAATTGGGACTAATTAATTCTACCTAAGTATATACAATGAAAAAGCATATGAATGTAGATGACATTGAATTTTAAATTTTAAATTGAGTTTTGAAGTACATAGAGAAACGTATTCAGCAAAAGGATGAGAGAAGGACAATGGCAGTACAAGGGCACAGTTTACCAGGAACCACTTAGCCTGGCTGGAAAGTGTAATGTAAAGTGGAGAAAGCTTTGGGGTATTGAGGTTGGGGGCTGCGGTAAGTAAGAGTCATACCACAAAGGCCTCTATTCTTTTTTGTTTTTATTTTTGAGACGGAGTCTTGCTCTGTCGCCCGGCCTGGAGTGCAGTGGCCGGATCTCAGCTCACTGCAAGCTCCACCTCCCGGGTTCACGTCGTTCTGCTGCCTCAGCCTCCGGAGTAGCTGGAACTACAGGCGCCGCCACCTCGCCCAGCTAGGTTTTTGTATTTTTTAGTAGAGATGGGGTTTCACTGTGTTAGTCAGGATGGTCTCGATCTCCTGACCTCGTGATCCGCCCGTCTCGGCCTCCCAAAGTGCTGGGGCTACAGGCTTGAGCCACCGCGCCCGGCCCTCTATTCTTTGATTAAATGTTTAGATTTCATCTTTATCCAGGGAGAAACACGAAAAGGTTTTAAGTATTTTTAAAAATGATACTTGAAATTTTTTTTTCTTGAGTGTATAGGCATCTGAAAGCTGGAATATTTGAAACAAATTATTGTGCAGAACTACTGATTGATAGCTTAAATTAATGGTGGAATATTTTATATCATTCTTAATGAAGCTTTATTCATATAACATTTAATAAAACAACTGATTTTGAGACTTAGAATCTGATAGCCCTAAAATTATGTCTTATATTCCCAATTTTTATTTAATTTTATAAAATTGTTATGTATATTGTTGCACATAGTGTTTCTTGCTTTAGTTAGATCTCCAAAACATTATTAGACCATATGTTTGTCATATTAGTGACAATACTTGTCTGAACAAACATGCCAGTAGTCTGAACGTATCTAAAACACGTGCTTTTCAACTCTCTGTTAGCTGTGTTTATGAGATTTTCATTTTGCTTTGCAAGTACTAGTACCGTAATTTCTGTTTAAGTAGATACCTATCAATGTGCTGCTTTGCCCTCCCAAGCATTTTTTATCCATAAGAAACAGGGCCTTTGAAATGTGGCTAGTCTGAAATGAGAAGTGTTCTGAGTGTGTAAAATTTATACAAGATTTCAAAGAATTTGTATTTTTAAAATGTTAAATATTTTTATATGTTGGGATTACATGTTTTGGATATATTGGGTTAAGTAAAATATTATACTTGTTTCTTTTTAATTTTTAAAATGTGGCTTCTAGAATAGTTAAGTTATTTTTATCATTCAATACTGCTCTTTACGGATGTTCCAAAACTATCTAGGGAACTCTAGTTCTCTCATATATAGTCCCAAAGAAATCTAAGTAAAATGAGAGACCAGTAACTCTTAAAAAAGGAATTTATATTTTTTAAAAAATGATACTGATTGGCCGGGCATGGTGTCTCATGCCTGTAATCCCAGCACTTTGGGAGGCCAAGGTGGGCAGATCACAAGGTCAAGAGATGGAGACCATCCTGGCCAACATAGTGAAACCCCGTCTCTACTAAAAATGCAAAAATTAGCCTAGCGTGGTGGCATGTGCCTGTAATCTCAGCTCCTTGGGAGGCTGAGGCCGGAGGGTCACTCGAACCCCGGAGGCGGAGGTTGCCTGAGCCAGGATTGCGCCATTGCACTCCAGCCTGGCGACAGAGTAAGACACTGTCTCAAAAAAAAAAAAAAAAAAAAGATACTTACGAATTCAAATCCCATAATTGAAGACTTTCTGTCACGATTTTTTTATTAAGAAAGCTGCTTTTCAGACAGGCCTATTCTGTCAAGGCGTTTTCTCTGGGATTGGTTACTCTAAGTTGCTGCTCTTCCTCACAGCTTCTCCTTTGCCTCTGTTCCTGAAACCACACATTCTTTTCTTCTGTAGATTCTCATTGATTGCAAGGGCTTTGGTGCTCAGGCAACCATGTATCTATAGATCAGATGTTTCTAAGTTGTGACTGCCTATGATGGAAAATAACAGCAGCAATAATATGGCATTGCTTCCCACACTACCAGAAATGAGTAATCAAACATACTGTAATTCATTCTGTAACAAGAGCAGCAGATCATTTATCATGGACTGCCTAGAGAAGCCTTTTCGGGAGGATTAAGTGCTGGCACTTCCTTTAGGAACTGCTTTAGTAGAGCTGAGTTGGGAACTTAGTTTTTGGTTTATTATTGTTGCTAAGGTTCTGAATGTTACATCGAAATTTTCTCTTTGTACTAGATTTACAGATGAAACTATTTCAGAATCATTTCCCTCATTTTTTTATTACGCATGTTGCTTTATGATAAAAGCAAAAAATATAAACTGCTATTCTAAACTTGGGAATTTTACTTTAGTGATTGTTTTATGTAATGCCCAACTAAGTTTGTATTTTTAGACATACAGGAACAATACAAAAGTTTATAGTCCCGTTAAATAGCTGGAATCATGCTGCTATATTTTAAACAATCACTGCTATTCTCATTCATAATAATGAGGATCTCCAGGTAGTTTAGGAAATGCTATTTTTAGAACATCTACCCTTTGACTAACCTGAAAGCCTGGGAGAAACCTAGCATTGTTACTTTCTTGATTTACAAGGGTTTTATCAGTTGGTCTATCATTGTATTTGAAAGACTTTAGGAGTTTTTGTTCCACTATTTTAGAATTTTGCTGACTAATATTCCTTTGACTACTTTGAATAACATTGGATCAACTCAGATGATGGCATTCTGTTTTGATTAGTGTATACATGGTGTACATTTTTTTCTTTTACTTTTCACTTATCTGTTCTTTTATTTAAAATAGTTTTTTTGTAGACAGCATATTGTTGAACTTTGCCTTTAAAAAAATTGAATCCGACAATATCTGTCTCTCTCTCTCTTTTTTTTTTCCCTTGAGACTGAGTCCCGCTCTGTCCCAGGCTAGAGTGCAGTGGTGTGATCTTATGGCTCACTGCAGCTTTGACCTCCCAGGCTCAAGTGATTCTCCTGCCTCAGCCCCTCAAGTCGCTGGAGCTACAGGCACATCCCACCATGCCTGGCTAATTTTTGTATTTTTTGTAGAGATGGGGTTTCACCATCTTGCCCAAGCTGGTCTTGAACTCCTGAGCTCAAACTGTCTGCCTGCCTTGGCCTCCCAAAGTGCTGAGATTACAGATGTGAACCACTGCTCCCACCCCAGTATCTGTCTTTTAATTGAGGTTTAGACCAGGGACCAACAGACTTTATAAATAAAGGACCAAATGGTACATGGTTATAGGTCATGCTTGTCTGTGTCGTGCAACCATTCAGCTATGTCGTTACAACATGAAAGCTGCAGTATGTATGCAAATGAACCAGTATGTCTGTATTCCAAGAACACTTGATCAGAACAGGCATGGGCCAGACACGGCTCTAGGACTCGAGTTTGCTGACCTTGGCTTAGACCTTTTACATGTAACATGATTGTTGCTGTCATTGAATTAAAATCTCTTGTCCTTCTGGTTGTTTTGTATTCTATCTGTTCTTTGTTTTTTATCTTTTTCTGCCTTCCTTTGAATTAGTATGTTTTGTGATTCCACTTTATTTCCACTATTGGTTTATTATTTGTACCTCTTAAGTTTTGTTACCTTAGGTTTGCAGTCTGCATCTTTAATTACATGTCTACATTCAAATAATATTTTATTACTTCACATGTAGTTTAAGAGCCTGAGAACAGTGTTCTTGCCTTTCATTCTTTGTGCTATTATCATATAATTTTATGTTATTTTCTCTAAGTCCCACTAATGTTTATACTTTAAATGATTCTGTAACCACCCTCACTGTTAAGATTTTTCTAGGTTTGTGACAGTAAGTTATAAGATTCATAAATTTGTTTTACAGGTGGAGAATTAGGAGTATAGAGACAGTAAGAAAAAAGCGTTAGCCTGACAAAGTCAGAGTGCTAGACTAGAGCTCTCAGTAGCTACAGAGAACAGTTCATCCCATCCTTACCACTCAGCGTTTTCCTTTAGTCATTACCTTAATTACTCTGACTTCATAAGAAAAAAAAACTAAAAAGAAAAAAAAGTCACTTTTATATTAAAATGTACATTTTTCTTCATCCACTATATAATAAATACTGGAGTCAAATATTCTGTTTTTGTTTTTTTTGTTTTTTTTTTTTTGTCTGACAGACTGAAGATTGTCATCCAGTTTTTACATTCTCGATTCTGGGGTGTGTATTACAGCTTTGAGTGTTTCAGGCAAGAGACTTGTTGATTAATTTATGATTCTTTTTAATTTCTAGGTACATACATAAAATCAGTCATGTTTTAGTATGCATTTCAAAGACATAAAGCTATATTTTTTTCTTAAGAAATACGGAGTGTAACATGTTCACTATAATTAGTTGATTTTCTTTCAAGAAAGTTTGTGGGGCCTTTTTTTTTTTTTTTTTTTGTAGTACTTGGGTGGAAGTAATCGAAAAGACAACATATTTATTGATCCTGGATACCAAACATTTGAGCAAGAATTGAATAAAATACTGCGAAGCTGGCAACCAAGCATACTTCCAGATGGTAATGCTATTTTAAATAAAGGTGTTGTTATTTTTACAGAGTATGTGTGAAAGTATTATAATTAAGTCACTTACATTAGATAACATTTTCTAAAAACTTACTCTTGAGCTCATCTGACATTCATCTCTTGTTGAAGTAGAAACGAATGTGGTCAATAACTAGTGTGTATGAAGAACTTTGTAAGAAATGTGATCTACTTTCTCTGGAGTATGAGACTGGATGTTCATGTCCTAAGCCTTCCAGTGGAGCTTCTGATGTAAATTTCTCTTAAATCCGTGTTTTCAATATATGAAGAAAATGTGTATGTGTGTGGAGTCACCAATTTTTTTCAGGAGTTTAAATTCCTGAATTTTAATTTTAAAAAGATTTACATTTTTTTCTGACCACTATTTGGCTTGTCCTACTGAAGAACAGAAGCAAACGTCCAGTCCCTTATTCCATAGATAATAGTTCCATAGTAGCCTCTGTATTGTTAAAGAGCTGCATGGGTAATTCTAAAATTATTCTAGTTGATCTAATATGAAAGAAGAATTGGTATAGATTTGTCCTTAAGTTAACTGTGTCTACTTCTAGATGGTTAAATGAAAACTTTTATTTATTATAATTTTTTTAAAATAGTTCTCTCTATTTAAGGGTCAATATTCTCTCGAGTTGAAGAAGACTATCTCTGGAGGATAAAACAACTAGGATCACACTCTCCAGTAGCTCTTCTGAATACACTGTTCTACTTTAACACTAAGTATTTTGGCCTGAAAACAGTGGAACAACACTTAAGACTTTCCTTTGGCACTGTGTTTAGGCATTGGAAAAAAAATCCTTTAACGATGGAAAACAAAGCGTGTCTTCGATACCAAGTGTCTTCCTTATGTGGAACAGATAATGAAGGTAGTGTAACAGATTTCTATTTTTATTTAAAAAAATTTTTTGAGACAGTTTTGCTCTTGTTGCCCAGGCTGGAGTGCAATGGTGCAGTCTCGGCTCACTGCAACCTCCACCTCCTGGGTTCAAGCAATTCTCCTCCCTCAGGCTCCCAAGTAGCTGGGATTACAGGCAGGCGCCACCAAGCCTGTCTAACCTTGTATTTTTAGTAGAGACACGGTTTCTCCATGTTGGTCAGGCTGGTCTCGAACTCCTGACCTCAGGTGATCTGCCCACCTCGACCTCCCAAAGTGCTGGGATTACAGGCATAAGCCACCACATCTGGCCCAGATTTTTGTTTTGAGATTGTCTGTGGTAGGGATATCCAAACCTTGCCTTACTAAAGACCACCTGGGTCACTTGTTAAGAACCTAAGGACTGTCTGTTTTATAAAATAAGACAAGCTATGTCTTCTTAAGATGTCTCAGTTCCTTTTGTTTGAAAAATTATACATTACCAGAAGCCATAACTTAAAATTCCAAGCCAAGGGGCACCTACCTAGTCCCTATTCTTTGGTATAACAGACACTAGGAGTGATGTTTATATCTTTCTTCAAGATTATTTTAGGAGGTTTATTTCACTTTTATTTTTTTAAGATAAAATTACTACTGGAAAAAGAAAACATGAAGATGATGAGCCAGTATTTGAACAGATTGAAAACACAGCCAATCCTTCCAGATGTCCTGTGAAGATGTTTGAATGCTACTTGTCTAAAAGGTGAGTGTTAATGATACTTAACTTTTAAAAATGATGGTAGAAGTTGGCTGGTTTAAATTTAACATTACCAAGAAGTGACTTTTTTTAATGGATTCTTTTTGAGATTTCTTCTCTCTCAGTTATACCTAAGTTCATTCAGTTACAATCTTTTATTTTGAAAATACCCATCATACTCAGAGTTTAAGCATACATTAAGAAATCACTCTCTACTAATGAAATTTCCACTGCTGCCATTTTCTTTTTTTTTTTTTTTTTTTTTTTTTTTTTTTTTGGGAGATGGGGTCTTGCTCTCTCACCCAGGCTGGAGTACAGTGGCACATGATCGTAGCTCACTGCAACCTCAAACTCCTGGGCTTAAGCGATACTCCCACCTCTGCCTCCTGAGTAGCTGGGACTACAGGCATGTGCCTCCATAGCTGGCTAATTTTTGTATTTTTTGTAGAGACAGGGTCTCACTGTGTTGCCCAGGCTAGTCTTGAACTCCTGACCTCAAGCGATCCTCGTGCCTCAGCCCCCCAAAGTGCTGGAATTACAGGCATGAGCCATTGTGCCTGTCATTTTCTTTTAAATTACAGCGATTCCAATGACAGCAAAGCAAGGGACACAGACTTGTTCTTAAAGGGTCAGATGGTAAATATTTTAGGCTTTTTGGGCTGTAGTATCTCTATTGTAACTAGTTGGTTCTCTTCTAACTAGAAAGCAGCCATATACTCTATATAAATTCATGGCATGTGGCTGTGTTATAGTAAAATATAGTAAATACAGTAAAATATAGTAAAACTTCATATAAGCAGGTGGCTGGCTATAGTTTGCCAATGTGCGGTGTAAAGGTATGCTCAAAGGTCGTATAGATAGGTGGAAATATAAGTGAAGTCTTTACATTTAAGAGAAAACAGTCAAGCAGGTATGAAAAATGGAATCATGTTCTGGAATTTTTTTTCCCCCAATCTCAGACCAACAGGCATTTAAAAAAGTTAAGCCAATAAAACGTTTAGAGATCATAGATTATTTTATGCTTGCCTATTGTTTTAAGTAAGCACTCTTTAATTTTCAGAAGGTCAGCATGAATTCAAAATGTACTTCCCTATTTAAACAAATTTATAAATCACAGTGAGGTCCCCAGGATGGCCCTCAAGAACTCATAAAAGCAATAGTGTCATGTCTAGGATGGTAGTAGTACAAGTTGGATGCCCCTTATCCAAAATGCTTCTGACCAGAAGTATTTTAGATTTCAGACTTTTTTGGATTTTGGAATATTTGCATATACAGCATGTTTTAGGGATGGGACCCAACTCTAAACATGAAATTCATTTGTGTTTCATATACACCTTATACATGTAGCCTGAAGATAATTTTATTTATGCTTAGCCTGAAGGTGATTTTATTTTCCCCTTGGGGATGCTGAATAACCTGTGTCTTATGTGCCTGTGTTTTGGCTGCAAACTCCTCACATGAAGTCAGGTGTGGAACTTTCCACTTTTGGTGTCATTTTGGCAGAGTTTCAGATTTTGGATTTTTGAATTAGGGATGCTCAGCCTGTATTTCTCACCATGGTTTAGGGTAGTCCTGTTTGGCTGCAATAGTGTCAGGGTCTTCAGTTGGTAGTAACCATTTGTTAGGTGGAAATTCCTATCTCACTATTATCTTGTTGGTATTTTAAAAATTAAGTTTCTATTATGTCATGCTGTAAGAATTTCTTAATTTTATGTGCTGCCATATTTCATCAATTCTAAGACATTTTCAAGTTTCACTATTTCTGAAACTGGGATGCACAGTTTAAATTGTTGCACCTTGAAATCATAATTGGCAGTGTTTTACTTGCTTAATGGTAACATTAAAATAATGAGTGGTGTGTCTATTGATGGTGTCTTGGATTTAATGAAATAGAGTTAAAATTGTGGTGAGAAATAATCTCTATCACAGAAAATAACAGAATATTTTAATGACGGAATAATGGAGACAGTGAGGCATAGCGTCTGGTCATATAGCATGATTAATGGGGTCTGAATTATTCTTGAAAGAAGAAATGAAAGTTCTGGGAAATTTTGTATGTATTTTGTGAAACTGACTTTTTCCTCTCTTTCCTCCCACCTCCAAAGTCCACAGAATCTTAATCAGAGGATGGATGTTTTTTATTTGCAACCAGAATGCTCTAGTTCTACAGATAGCCCTGTCTGGTATACATCTACTTCACTGGACCGAAACACCTTGGAAAATATGCTTGTACGGGTTCTTCTAGTAAAAGATATTTATGATAAAGACAATTATGAACTGGATGAAGACACAGACTAAAAAGGAACGTTTCAGAAGCAATCGGGATAAAACAGCATTAGATAGTCATGCTGCTAGATCTTTATTATGGAAAACATTTCAAGTTTACTCCTTCTGTTTTGAGTTTTGTAGCAGTGTACCCACACTGGGTATTACCATGTAAATAATCTGTGAGTGAAAGTTGCCATTATTCTATGTAGTGGTTTTAGGATACTTAACAAATACATTCAAATTCTTTTTTTATTATTATTTATTTGGTTAGGTATGTTCGTAACTTTTTACATTACAGAATATGAATGAGAATGTGCCATGTATAATTTTTTTCTTGTAGTAAGAAACATCCATATTGCACAACTCTACTGTTGCAAAGCTTCCTTGGAAGGGGGCTCTTTTACTGGGTTCTTAACCAGATGGTTGTGTATGGGTAGCACTACTAAAAGTTTAGAACTTGCAGTGTCTTTCGGAATTTTTAAAATAAACTGTAAACTAATAGGCTGGGGTTTTTGTTTTGTTTTGGGGGGTTTTTTTGTTTTGTTTTACATTTTAGTTCCTGAAGCCTTAACAAGGTTATGTAGAGAGATACCATCTTCTGTACCAAAAATAGACAAGAGAATGCTGTCAATATTGGTGTACTGTAATGTGAATCTATACTGGTGAAAACAAGTTTTTGTTCCCCTTATTAAAACCTTAGTGTCCTTTTCTCATTTGTGGCTTTCTGCATCACCCAATCAATAAAAAAACAAATATATATATATATATATGTATATATATGTATGTATGTGTGTGTGTGTATATATATATATATATATAAATGATTGTAAGTTGAAAAGATCATCAAGACATTTCCTTTGTAAAAATGTCTGATGAAAGTATAAAATTCTGTTTTCTTTTATGCCAGCCATAAGTATCTGAAATCCTCTTCATTTATAGAGGTTTGATTTTTGTTTCTTTTTTTCCCTCTTAAGGATACAGATCATGCTGCAATGTTACCTGTGTAGTACTCTAAAACTTAGCAATTTTGTTAGAATTCTTGTGCCTGTTTACATTGGATAAAATTATTTTTAGAAATTCCACTCCTGAAATAGTTACAGAAAGTCAAGCTACGTTACATAAGATAGGATCACATTTTATTATGAAGATTACCAGTGTAGTAATTCTGATATTGCAAATGATTGAGGAACAAAGAAAGAAACTAATAGAGAAAGTCAATCTCAGAGGAAATCCCATTTAATGTTAGATTGTTTGGCTTTTTAAATTACTTCTTATAGAAGGTTGCATTTAAAAAAAATTTGTGCTTCTGCATAGCAATTTATCCATTCAGACCTTTTCTTTTAGAATAAGGAAACTTAAAATCTACTTTCTAAAGACTGAACAAAGTGCTAGCTGCAAATTATCTTGAAAGCATTTGGCCGTTTTCTAGCATGTGTGTAATCATGTTTTCTTCTGATTCCTGAATGACCATGGTAGCATTAGTGTTTAGAAATTGTTCAGGGGAAAATTGAGCTATTTTCCGTAGTGGCTAGCAATTGCTACACATCCTTAGATACTCCTCTCTCCCATAGGATAAATGTTACAGCACACAAAAGAAATTTTCTCAATTCTGATTTGGAAAATTTCACAGGTGTCATTATTGTATATTAAGCAATAATTATCTGAATGTTTTTGGCCTAAAATTACTTTATAATGTTCTAACTTGTTTTATAAGTTTAATGACTTTTCTGTCCCTTGATTTTATATTGTTGAGTGATAATCAGACTGATAGTAGCAAATCTGATATTAGATTACCAAAATAGATTGATGATTGTCTATTTAACGAAGACAGTGGGTAACATTTAAAATATATAATACAAAAATTTCCTCTAACTTACCTTTTTCCAGAACTACTTCTTTTAGCACTTTTCCTATTAATGCCTATTGTTGATTAAAAGGTGGTTAATTCTAACCATCTTTTAGTCTTCAAAGTGGTGCTATATTCCATCAAGAGCAATAAAGTTTTTCCCAGGTGTCACTTATTGTATATGTTACCAAATACCATAAATTTCTGCCGTAGTACTACTATCAAGCACCTTGTCTTGCTATTTACAGTTTCTTCATTTGTACGTTTTTAGCTTTTCTAAGTGGAAATGTCTACATAATTTTGATCTTGACATGATTGAGGATTTAGAGCTCTTGTCTTTGTCTTGATTGCAATCCAACGATAGATTAACTTGATTCTCAGGGGGAAAAGAAAAAGAAAAACTTATTTTATGAGAATTGTTTGTTCTGTGAAACTTACTTCACCTAGAACACATTTCATTGATTCTTGGATCTTAGTTTAAGTGGTCATAGTTGACTGCGGAGAAAAGGACAATGAAATGATAGCAATTTCCTTTTGCTTCTAGGTGATCTCTGATTATAGATAGCATCCTGTAAATATAACTTTATTGTCTTGAAATGTTTATTGAAGATGCTATATTTTTCTGTTCTGTTTTCTGAAGATTTTGCCATTTAAAATGATCCAATGAAAAATATTTATCCACATTGAAGAAAGTGGATTTCCCATGCAAATTGAATCTTCATTAACACATTTTAAAAGTCTTTACTGTATTAGGTGACATAGATATTAAAGGATTTTTCTAGGCAAGAAGCTCAACTTTTTTTTTTTCCATAAAAATAATTTTTGCTTAAATAGTAACTCATGGTTTTCTTTTATTAAATGGGGTTGTCAGTATGTTAAACATTGAAATAGGAGGAGGATGCATATTGTACTATGCATTCAAATTTATCACTGTTTTTCTGACGGACTTTCCCTTTGTCCTTTCTAGTTATGACTTGGGAATGGGGTAACTTCTTTATGCATAGTATTAAGGGTTATAGTATGAAGAAATCATAAAATTGCAAGTTTTGGTTTGCATTACTCTAATGTGGGTTCATTTAATCTGAGATCTTAAATATCTTGCAGCCTTAAATCACTACAAACATTTGCATTTTTATTATGCCAGTTATTTCCAAAATGTATTGTTATACGTGTCACTTATGTTTTTAAGCTAATATTGACTGTAGGATAATCTCCTTGTTCCCCTCAAAATAGTCATGAAAAGTGTACATGAAAATATTTTTAAAGAATAAATTTCTTTAAATTACATACTTTTGGATTTCCCCCTTAATAAGCCCCTTACTCATTTTTAGAGAAGATTTTGAATCTCAGTTATTCCATTCCGCTGTGTTCTGAGGATTATATGAGTTTAGAAGTTGATGTCCAGAACAGGTTATCGGTAACAGTTTGGATCTGAGAATAGAAACAACTTAAAATGCTGTCCCAATTTGTACTTTGTTTTCTTTACAGGGAAGTTAGATGTCAGAGGGATACCTCAAGTAAGTGACTGTGATCCCCTGTCTTTTAATGAAGTGGAAAAGGGAAGGTCCCTAAAATCTGGGCAAGTGATGTCCTGTTTAGTTACTGAGTTAAACAAGTTCATGAATTTAGGCCTTTTGGGAAAGAAAGAAAGAAAGGGAATGTAAGATTTAACCTGTAAATATTAAGAAGAGAACCACAGACCATTAGTTGTTAAGAGGTGTCAATCTTAGCAGCATATTTTCTCTTGTGCAATGAAAAGAACAATTGTAGCTCTTCGGGGATCTTAGGTCTTTATTCTTTCTGGATGGCTGACATTGAATCCTTGTGATTTATTTAAAGACACATTTTTCCTGGAGAGGAGAAAGATCTTTTCTAAAATAACCTTAACACTAAGAACATGTTAGGCCTAATTTTAAAAGTCCAATTCAGATAACTCCTCAGAAGTAAATGCAGCACACTAAAATTCATTATCACAAAAGTTAGTATTTGTTTTATGTTTCCTCTGTGCTAAAAGGCTGCTGCTAACCATGGTAGTTAGGGAGGAAGAGAAAGCAAAAGAAGACATTAGTGTTAAAAAACATCTTTTGGGGGTAAACAAGACATACAGTATATTTAAACTCCTAGAGAACTTAGAGTATTGATGGTAGAATAGAAAGAGATCATTGTGGACACACAGAAGTACCTCAAAAGGCCATTATGGTCTAGAAGAGGGTTCACAGAGAGGATTACGACCGTCTGTGATGACGCAGTCTATGAAACGTGAGATCCTGTAACCTGGACATCGCTTTTAGCTCTTGGAAACGGTCAGTAGAGCGATTTCTGGATATTTTGATGGCACGGTGTTGATGGCATAGGTCCTTATCTGTGGCTTTCAGGCCAACTTAATACAAGAGGAGTTAAAAATAGCACCCAAAAGGGGTAGCTAGAGCACCCTCACCATGCACTAAAGGGAAATCTAAAAGGTGTTCAAGTGCATTGAATCAAATGAGTAATCCAGCTTCTAGGTTATGTAGGATGGATGGAGCACACGAATTCTTGCAAACGTTGTAGAGTTTTTTTTTTTTTTTAAACTTCATCCACTAAGGATTTTTTTAATAATAATTACTTTTGAAAATAAAATCTCAACTATTTTCCAAGTTACGAGTGTGCTGCTCTTAACCCTATAAGCAAGATGAAGTCTTGCCATTTGGATTACGTATTTGTAGTTCTCTATCGACACCAGCAGACGGCAATAGTATACAAATGGTATACAGCATGAGGCTTCCATTGCTTTTACTTTCTTTGTTTGTCAGTATACTATAATCCTTTATCTGAAACCCTTAGGGTTTTAGACTTCAGAATTTTCTCCTTTTCAGAGATGATGTATATAACGTAGATTACATAACACCCTCAATGGGCCCGGGGCAACACCCCATAATCAAACGTTAGTATTTCTGCAGTTATAAATGAGACGTTCATAGTAACTGGGATTAACTGTGTAAGGCAGCAAGCTATCTGACTGACATAGTTTAGGTCAATTTTTCTCAGAAACTTAACGGAAAAACTAGGTTTTCAGATTTTTTTTGGATCTCAGAACTGGTGGTTAGGGATTGCTGACCTCTACAAGGAAACTGGTGTCGGGTCTAGAATTTTCCTTCCAATGAAATTCGTAGCCATTTCCCCCCCTTTTTAAATTGCTTAGCTTTGGTAGAGGTAACTGAAGACTTTCTTCTTTAGAATTCGTGTATTAGATTTTTAAGAAAAATGCATGAAGTTGTTAAAACAGGCATATATATAAATGGCAATTCTAGAACCATTACGGAATTTTGAAAGACTTAACAATTGCTTTCTTTTACTTTTCATCTTGCCTCAATACTTGGAGCGTTACAAGTATTCTACGTAAATAAACGTTCATGAAGAGCTGCAGTCTTGCCGTGGCGCCAGTCATTTATTCATTCAACAAATACTCAGATTCTTCCACACGCTAATTATTCCAGGTGCTGGGAACACAGAATTCAGACCCAGCCCTTCCTCTCGAGGACTTAGCGTAGTCTGGGAGAAATGGGAATGTGATGGAATATCAGAATAAGATGGGCACTTAGGCCTTATTGAGCATGATCACACTTGTATTTTGAGTAAAATATCCTGATCAAGTAATTTTTCAAGAAGCTACTTTTTTGTGACACAACTCCGTTTCCTGACTGCGGTTCCAGACTTCACCATTACACCTGTCTGTCCCCATTCTGGAAAGGGAGAGGTACCGGCTTTTAGGATGCGGAGATGAGCACATTGAAAAATAAGAGTGAACCAGGTGGAAGGCTCTCGATCATTAGAGGTGATGAATCAGTGTTTGTTCATTCAGTTTTTAACCAGTCACCTTGCTGTAAGAGGAGAACATAATTGGCTGGAATGTAATGTAGGGAATTTTTCCCTTGTTGGATCCCAAGCACCTAGAAAAGTCCCTAGCACCTATTAGGTGTTAATAAATGTTTGTTGAATGAATCAATGATTACAGGTACTTTTTAAGAATTTTGAAAATAAAGGAACCATTGGAAATACGACCTGTGATCAATGAAGAAATACCTGTTTTTTGGTGTGCCTTTGAACACTTCCCTTGCGTTTGTGTGTGGGTGTGTATCTTTTCTGATTTGTTCAGCATACTAGTACAGCTTGAGTTGTAACCTTCCGTTTGTGAGAGCCAAGGAGATGAAGATGTAGGACTTGATGGTCTGTAGTACTGCTCAGAATAGTGACACTTAAACATCACTTGTGAATTTCGTTAAACTGGGGGTTTCTGGTCTGCCCACTGGAGATGGGTTTAGTAAGTCTGGGTGCAAGTCTCCCCGAGAGTTGCATTTTAAACACCTTGGCTAAAAACCCATACTACAGTCTAAAAAGTGGTCCACCTACACTTTAAAAAATGAAATAGAATTGCATGGAATAGAACATAATAAAGGCATTTTCTTCATGAACTTTGTTTTATACTCGTGTGCATTGGTTGGCAAATGTAAACCATTTTTATGGTTTTCAAAGTGTGAAAGCCTTCCCCTAGGAGAAAGCAACTCCGCACTATGTACAGAAGGATTTGGTGTTAGGCTGCACCTCCCATTTTGTTTTCAGATGTCACTTTCTGACGTTTATCTACACTGAACTCCAGAAAGTTGTGACCTGTGGGGACATGTGCTTTTCATTTTGCCGTAATAGGTAAGTGGCTAGTCAAAGCTAGTGTGGTGTAGTATTTGAGTCATCCATTTCTCTACTTGTTTGCTGTAAGTTTGAGGCAAGATGCTTTTTTCCTTGAGTTACTGTGAGAATAAAAGCAATAGTTCTTGCAGGGCTTTCCTGTGTGCCAACCCCTGATGTATTGTGGGTATTACTATTCCCAGTCTGAAGATGAGCGAATGCCTAAGGTCACACAACTAGGAAGTGGCAGAGGTGTGACCCACATTAGGTCTTTGTGTCTAAAAGCCCACGGGTGCTCCTGAACTACTTGGCCATTCATGTCTGTGACAGACTGAAATAGGTAGTCCTCCCAGGCTACCCCAATCATCCACGAACCTCTTCTCAACTGGTAGAGCAAATGTTTAGTAAGCATATGCGGAGACAAAAGGAATAGGTGAGCCTGCAGCAGAATTGTGGAAGATAGCAGATGGATACATAGAAAGGAACTTAGCAGAGCTTAGCAGAGCCAGCCCCAGCGTGCTCCATACACTTGCCCTGCTTGCCCCACCTGCACGTCGGCAGCTGACTGCCGAGAGGAGCACACCTGGCAGCTGGATTGCCATCCCATACCTTTCCCGCTGCACATGAACACTTCCCCATTCTATATTCTCAGGGGTTGGTCAGCTTTTTCTGTAAAGGACCGGAGAGTGAGTATTTTAGGCCTTGCAGACCAAGAGGCAGCATTGACGATATTATGTAAGTACTTAGAGGAATGTCCGTGTATTTTTTTAACTGACAAAATTCGAAATAATAATTGAGTACAATTTTTCTTAATCAAGTCTAATGAGAGGGATAGAATGCTTTTTAGGGGACTGTTGTTCACTTAATTGGAGTTCAAAGTAAGTAGTTGGCTATGATCAAAATTGATTGCAAATGTTCACTTGTTAGGTTTTAATGTATTTCATCTCTGAAAATGTCTTTTCAGGCCGGGCGCGGTGGCTCACGCCTGTAATCCCAGCACTTTGGGAGGCCAAGGCGGGCGGATCACAAGGTCAGGAGATGGAGACCTTCCTGACGGGCACAGTGAAACCCCCGTCTCTACTAAAAATACAAAAAACTAGCCGGGCGTGGTGGCAGGTGCCTGTGGTCCCAGCTACTTGGGAGGCTGGGGCAGGAGCATGGCGTGAACCCGGGAGTCAGAGCTTGCAGTGAGCCGAGATTGTGCCACTGCACTCCAGCCTGGGTGACAGAGCGAGACTCCGTCTCAAAAAAATAAAAAAAAATCTTTTCAAGCAGGTAAATACTGCCAAATACTGATAACAGTCCATGAGCGTATGATTATAGTAAAATATTCATCACTTGGAAAGCATTTGTACAATTCCGTTAGATCGTTCTCTTGATAGTTACCTTTCAGCATGTTACTGTGTTGCAGATTAATCACCTTCAGTTAAAAGTTAGATGTGATCTGCTCAGTTTCACAATTAAATGGATTTTGAAGTACAGAAATTTCCTTCACACTTGCATTGAGCTCTGAAAAACACTGCTGGAACTCTAGTTTGAGACTGGCAACGTGTCTGCTCAATGTGTGGGGATGGGAATGCCATTGCTTTTGACTTTTGACAGCATGAGAATTGCATAAGCAGCTTGATGTTACTTGTGATTCAAGCAACATTAGTTGTCATCATTAACTGAAATAACCTTATTGCAGTACGTTTTGCATTTAAGCGCTGTTTTGCCTTGTAATTTTAGGGTGAATTCATCAAGAAACGTCATCAAGCTTGCAACAAAATAACTTCCAGAGCTATTCAGTGTTGAATCGTAGTGGATGAGTGTGGTTTATCTCATTCAGAACAAATGCCGTCTTTGCCCTGAGCTCAAAACATCAAATAAAACTTGATTGCTGCCAAGTCGTTGACCTGCTGTGTGGTAGGGCAAGTTAGGATATTCACCTGTGCTGTCTGACAGATGTTCACAGAATTGACGATAGTTAAATCCATGAAAGTGAATGAAGTTCGCCATTGACACTGCTGGTTCCGTAACCCGTGATCCATTCACGACGTGTTTACTGCAAAGCACTGCTGATAAATAATACCATGAACAACCTTAGGCTTTAAACATTTACATTTCAACTAAGACTTTTTCTGCTTCATAATTTTGCCACCATTAGTTGCACTCAGCCAATTCTATTTTCAGGTTTTCTCCACTTTACCTACAGATCTACTCATAGATGCTAATAATTCTTCAGTCACTTTAAACTTGTAATGAGACACACTGAAGACACCTAAGCAGTGTCGGTAAAAAATCATCAAGAGCAAAGAAAAACACTTGAAAACATCTACCTTGTTTTCAAAATTTTAAATGACTCTTCAAGTCTTCAAGTCTTTTTGCCAAAAGGCCAGTACTCTTAAACAAGCTTACTTTCTCTGGATACATTTCTTTGGCTGCTGCAATCACATACAATTTAAGTAATTTACCATTGGGAAGTGGCTTTCCTTGCTTGGCTAACAAATGAGCCGCTGGAAACTTACTTTGGTTGCAGCTTCATTTGAATTTTTTATTTTTTGAGGAAATTGTGCTGGAGTGAGAGGTTCTGTTTCAAATTTTCTAATTTTTCTGACCGCTGCTCTCCTGTGAGTTGGACATACTGTGAGGAGGGCTCAGTCTGGTCATGTTGATGGACACTGTGTTCTTTAGCATCGCTATCGTGTCATTTCACAATAAACACAAAGCCAGCTAATGCAATAGCAGAATCCAACTCCACTGTGCCTTAACATCAGAGCACCCAAAGGATGTTTTAATTGCTTTAACATGGTGAGTTTGCACTGGTGAAAATAAGATGTTGGCGTGGCAAAGTGCATGGCACTTGAAACACTGATGTGAAGCCCTCACTGCAGTGTGCTAAGTGCAGCACAGAGCTGAGAGTGCCACAGGCTGCTCCGTCACAGCTCCTCAGCCTTGCCCTTGCAGCGAAATAGCCACCAAAGGCCATACATAAGTGAAAAAGTGTGTCTGTGTTTTAATACAACCTTATTCATGGAAATACTTGAATGCTATATGCCACAAAATATTTTTTAAAATGTCTCCAACCATCAAAAAATGTGTAAACCATCCTTAGCTAGTGTGTCTTGTAGAAATGGGTCATAGGTAAGACTTGGTCTGCAGCCTGAACTTGCCAATTCCTCCTTAAGTTGTTAACTTTGCTTTCTACTTCAATATCTTTTAAATGCACTTTTATTTATGTATTTATTTTTGAGACTGAGTCTTGCTCTGTCGCCCAGGTTGTGGTGCAGTGGCGCAATCTTGGCTCACTGCAACCTCCTCCTCCCGGGTTCAAGTAATTCTCGTGCCTCAGCGTCCTGAGCAGCTGGGATGACAGGCACGTCCCACCATGCCTGGCTAATTTTTGTATTTTTAGTAGAGACGGGGTTTCACCATGTTGGCCAGGCTGGTCTTGACCTCGTGACCTCAACCAATCTGCCTGCCTCGGCCTCCCAAAGTGCTGGGATTACAGGCGTGAGCCACTGTGCCTGACCTAAGTACAATTTTAAAGCAATGAAAAGCATTGATCCCACCATCACTTCTACCCACCTGTAAGCATACTGATTGTTCACTGTAGCACAAAAGCTGCTGTCGATCTCATCTTTAAAACAACCCTTTTTAAACTCTACTTCCCTCCACTTCATTTCTCTGCTTTCCGTTATAGCAGAATTCCTCAAAAGTTGTCTAGCCTGTGATTCCTGTTTTCTCTCAGATATCAAGGTTTTTGTCCCAAATCACACTGACTACTCTTACCAATGTCACTCCTGACCTCTATGTTAAATCCAGTGGGTAATTCTTTTTTTTTGTTTTTGTTTTTTGAGACAGCATTTTGCTGTGTCACTCACCTAGGCTGGAGTGCAGTAGTGCGATCATAGCTCACTGCAGCCTGGACCTCCCAGACTCAAGCGATCCTCCTGCCTCAGCCTCCTGAGTAACTAGGTCTAGCAGGTGCACTCCACCATGCTTGGCTAATTTTTGTACTTTTTGCAGAGATGGGGTTTCACCATGTTTCCCAGGCTGGTCTTGAACTCCTGAGCCCCAGCAATCCTCCCACCTCAGCCTCCCAAAGTGCTGGGATTACAGGAGTGGGCCACCATGCCCGGCCCAGTAGGTAATTCTTAATCATCATACTACTTAGCATTTTAAACTGCAGCGCATGACTTCCTTTTTGAAACATATTTTTGAACTTACTTTCCTATATTCTGTGGTCTCCTGATTTTTCTCCTACTTCATATGGCTCTTCTCAGTATTCTTTGCTAATACCGTCCTTAACCCCTTAATCCCTAACCTCTTAAAGTTAGGATGTCCACAGCTCAGTTCTTGAGCCTCTTATCTAACTTAAATCTGATTACTCAGGAGGCTGAGGCAGGAGGATCGCTTGAGTCTGGGAGGTCCAGGCTGCAGTGAGCTATGATTGCACTACTGCACTCCAGCCTAGGTGAGTGATACAGCAAAACGCTGTCTCAAAAAACAAAAACAAAAAAAAGAATTACCCACTGGATTTAACATAGAGGTCACGAGTGACATTGGTAAGAGTAGTCAGTGTAGTCTCAATGGCTTTAAATGCCACCCGTACACTGAAAACTCTGTTACATGTATTGACTATATACCTCCAACTTGGGGAATAGATGTTTTGTTCCAGCACTTTAGCTATATTAACGCAGCTAATACAACCACCCTATAAGCCAAAGGGTGGAAAACCTTTCTGTTAAGGGCCAAAGGGCGAGTATTTGAGGCTTTGTGGACCTCCCAATGTGTCCTGAATTCCTTCTAGTGGGTCCTTGGTCTCGCTGACTTCAAGAATGAAGCCCCGGACCTCGCGGTGAGTGCTACAACTCTTCAGAGTTTATTCCTTCAAATGTTTTTAGATGTGTCCGGAGTTTCTTCCTTCCAGTGGGTTCGTAGTCTGGCTGACCTCAGGAGTGAAGCCGCAGACCCTCACGGTGAGTATTACAGTTCATAAAGATAGTACAGACCCAAAGGTTAAGCAGCAGCAATACTTACTGTGAAAAGGAAAAGAACAAAGATTCCACAGCCTGCAAGTGGACCTCAGGAGGTTGCCGCTGGTGGTTGGTGGCGGGGGACCAGCTTTTATTCCCTTATTTGGCCCCATCCATGTCCTGCTGATTGGTCCATTTTACAGAGCGCTGATGGGTCCATTTTACAGAGCTCTGATTGGTCCATTTACAATCCTTTAGGTAGACACAGAGTGCTGATTGGTACATTTACAATCCTTTAGCTAGACACAAAAGTTCTTCAAGTCCTCACCCAATCCAGAAGCCCAGCTGGTTTCACCTCTTACTAACATTTTGTTGCATGTCCTTTTATGAGTTTTTTTTTTTTTTTTATTCTTTACAACCGTTTAAAATGTGAAAACCATTCTTAGCTCATAGGCCATACATAAACAGGCCATGGGCCAGATTTGCACTGATGGCTGTGGTGTGCTGGCCCCTGCCGTAAGCTATTACAGAGTAGTGTATTATTATCCCCGTTTTACATATGGAGATACTGAGGCACAAAGAGTTCAAATAACTTGCCAACACTCATCAGCTAGCAAATGAAACGAGGGTTCCAACAGGCAGTCTGGGCTCCAAGTTTGTGTGCCTAATCACTACGCTGCCTAGAAACTTAAAATACATGTTGGTAAAAAAGGAAAGCTAACCAAAAGCTAGCAATTATGCCCCAGAACTCCAAAAAGTCTTAGGAATTGGAAGCATCAGACACTCTGAAGATCAGATACAGGCGATTGTTTAAAAGACTGCCAGTAAAACCATGTAGTCCTTTCCAAGATCCTCCCCCCAGCCTTAGCAGCCATTCCCCACAGGTAGGAGTTGAGGTTTAGTCTCTGGAAAAAGTGCAGTAGAGAAGTCTGGGACTCAGAGAGGCTTGACAAGACTGAGGCTGGCGGGGTGCATGCCAGTCTACAGCTGAAAGTGAGAGCCCTACTGCTTGGCACCCAGGATGCTTGAGGCCAGGCTTGCAGAAGATCTGATGATTCCTCTCTGGGGGGATAAACAGCCCAGGACAAATGACAATAATACCTACAGCTGCTGACATCACGATTCTGCACAATGACCTTACAGTGAATGCCAGTAGTCAGGAAACCCTCCTCAGGTCCACAGAGCTCCCTTTCTAGGTAAGCATGGACTAGACATTTGAAGAAAGCTTTCGACATGAAAGAGAACCAAAACAAGAAGGAAATGGGAAAAAAGTGCTACAATGTAGGAAACAAAGGAAAACTTTAATTCGATTAAAAAAAAAAAAAAGATAGATCCAGGAAGCAAGAATCAGAGGCTACGAAAAAGGAATATTAAGAAAGACTTGGAAAAATTCAAAATATGATAGCAGAAATAAAATATTCAGTCAAAAGACTGGATAACAAATTTAAGAAAATCTCACATAAAGTAGAGCAAAAAGATAAAGAAGGGCAAAGTAAGAAAAAGATTTTTTTTAATCCTATGGTTTAACCCAGAAGGTCCACTATCAGACAACTGCAAATTCCAGAGAGAGAGAGAGAGTGGAGAAAGTGCAGGGGAAGAAAATGGCAAAAAGATAATCTGCGAAAAGTTTCTAGAATGGGAAAGTGAGATTACCCATGTTGAAAGGGCACAGGGTGCCCAGGGTAATTAATTTAAAAAGTCTCAGACCAAAACACATCGTCGTGAAATTTCAAAAAATGGGATGTGAAGCAAAGATTCTACAAGGTTCCAAAGAGGGAGAAAAAAAATCCAAAACGCAGATTACATACAAAATATCTGGAATCAGAACATGATTTGACAGCAGTGCTGGAAGTTAAGAAAAACAGTGCTGTAAAGCCTTTAAAATGCTGGAAAAAATTATTTCCAACCTGAAATTCTATGTCTAGCCGACCTATGCGGTGGAGGAAGGACATTTTCAGATCCGCAAGTTCTCAGAAAGTTTCCCCCTTAGATGTCATTGTCAAGAGGTGGCTCTGTTCCGCCGAAATGAGATTATGAATGAGGAAAGGGGATCCAGGAAACAGGAGCTGCAGCCCGGATGAGAGGCGCTGAAGGATGGCGACAAGCTTTCAGGCAGCTGTGTGACGTATCATCGTGCCCCGGTTGTCACTTTATCATCTCTTGGCTCTAAATCCATCCTTCTACCTTTCTTTGTGCTCCTGGAGCTGGACCCTGTAAGCATTTCCCGTTTGCTGGCCGTTACAATGGCAAGGCTTGCAGTAAAGGGCATGGGAAGACATTGCAAGAGGAAAGGGTTTTCTTGGGGTTCAGTCCTCATTTTTCTTGTTTTCGTGGAGAGACTGCCAGCAGAACCCCGGGGGGAGTTTTCCTGTGAGTTTCATTGGCAAATCAGTGGTGACTTCTGCCCATCGGCCCAGCCTCAGCACCTCATTGACTCTACCATAGGCCGCAGCCTCAGCCTTGGTCCTGCCTTGCTGCCTTCCCTCCATCCTAGAGGTAACAGCTGCTCTCTACACCTGCTGTTCCTGCATTCTCCAATGTTCACTTTATGTCTCCCAGGAATTCATTCCTTAATTACTAGTTAATAATTCTTTATGTTAAATTTTCCCTGTTAGTGTTACTGGTGTGGATTCTGTCTCCAGATGATCCCGACTGACATACATAGTACTATAAACACTGAAACATGATTCTATCAAGATGTATGCTGTGGTGGTCTTGGGATGATGGAAAGGGGACATAGGTATGGATGGATATGTGAGGGGGGTATGTATGTAGAAGAGCCAACTCTTCTGTGGTGAGAAGTCAGTAGATTACATGAAAATTTAAAAACTAAAACCAAAAAAATGCACTGAAGTATGTTTAGAAATATGGCCGTAGTGACCAGGAGAAAGAGCTCCGTGACAGGAGAGGTGCTGCTCTTGGAGAGCAACAGGAGAGGAATCTGGAGTGGGCAGGGCACTGCTGGTTTTTATCATATGTCTCTCAGTGCTACAGCAGCCCCCCTTCTCCTTGAGGGATATGGTTCAAGACCCCCAGTGGATGTCTGAAACCACGGATAGTACCAAACCCTATATATACTATGTTTTGGTCTGATAATCTAGATGGCTACTAAGTGACTGACAGGTGGCAGCAAGTGCAGTGTGGAGACACTGGTCAATGGGATGACTCGCGTCAAAGGGTGAGACGGCTTGGGACGGACGGTGTGGGACGTCATCACGCCACTCAAAAGGCTGAGCACTCTTACCTTAGATAATTGTTTATCTCCAGAATTTTCCATTTAATATTTTGAGGCTGCAGAAAGCAAAACAGCCAATAGGGGAGATGACTTCTTTACTTTTAAATGGCTTAAAGTATTACTTCGTCTTTTAATTTATTCATGAGAGCTCAAATATGGAAACAGCTCAAATGTCCATCAACAGATGAATGGATGAGCAAAATGTGGCCTATCCATACAATGGAATATTTTTCAATCCTAAAAAGGAAGGAAATCCTGTCACATGCTATAACAAGGACGAACCTTGAAAACATTATGCTAAGTGAAATGAGCCAGTCACAAAAGGATGACTATCGTGTGATTTCACTTATAAGAGGTGCTAGGGGCTGGGCACGGTGTCTCACACCTGTAATCCCAGCATTTTGGGAAACTGAGGCAGGAGGCTCACTTGAGGTCAGGAGTTCAAGACCAGCCTGGCCAACAGGGCGAAACCTCATCTCTACTAAAAATACAAAAATTAGGCAGGCGTGGTTGTGGGTGCGTGTAGTCGTAGCAACTCAGAAAGCTAAGGCAGGAGAATTGCTCAAACCCAGGAGGCGGAGGTTGCAGTGAGCTGAGATCCGGCCACTGCACTCCAGCCTGGGTGACAGAGCAAGACTCTGACTCAAAAAAAGAAAAAAGGCAAAAAAAAAAAAAAAAAAAAAAAGAGGTACTAGGGTAGGCAAATTCATAGAGGCAGAAGCCACAGTGGTGGTTGCCGGGGCGGGAGAGGGGAAGATGAGGAATGGCTGTTCAATGGGTGTAGAGTTTCCGTTTGGGAAGACTAGACCATCTGCAGATGGATAGTGGTGACGGTTGCACAACAGTGTGAATATACCTAATATCACTGAGCTATACACTTGAAAATGATTAAAATGTTGAATTTTATGTTTGCTTTACCACAATAAGAAAAGCTGAATTTAATTAAATTGGTGCATTTGAAATACAGGCCTTTGCTACAAAGAACATTAATTCATGCCTGATGCTTGCAGTATTATCATCTGTAAACTAAGCATTAGCTTGAGAAAGGTATTTTGGGAATTTCATTTTATTTATTATTTAATTTCATTTATTCCTCTCTAACTTTGTCTTATGTCGTAAATGGCCACTACCTTGCCTCCATTATTTCAAGCATGATTTATACCAGAGAAAAATACTTGAGCATCAAAGAGCAGTTTTCAGTATGACATTCATTGACTTGCTGAAAGGAGATGTCAGATTTTATTCAGGGAGCATTCAAGGACCTGCTACATGTCAGCCCTGTGAGGCACGGGGTAAACAGAGACAAATAATATTTCCTTAAAGTATCTCCCACAGTGTAATAGGAGAGACAGACAGGGAGAAAGAAAGGGCCTGTGATCTCATGGCACCCAAGGTGAGCACACAGCGGGCAGAGGACACAACAGGACGAGGAGAGCACTTCTCAGGTTGGTAGAGAGGAGCTGGGGCCAGCACCACAGAGCGCGGGGATGAGGTCTTCGAAGGTGAGTGACAGTTGGTCGCGCAGCCACAGGAACCAGGGTGAAGCTGAGCCTGCCCACCATCTTTTGAACACCTGCCCCGTATTCCTGCTTCCACATGTCGTTGCTGCAGATTAGTTGCTGTCCACATTGCATTTCCATGCTGTACTGTGTGATTCGGAATGCATCAAATGCTTTCTCTGAGGATCTCTCCCGTACTGGAGGCTGGAGGAAGCACCCCGTGTCTCGGGACATTTTCAAGGCACTCAGTCTCACTGGAGTGACAGATCTTATCGGCAAAGGCTTACCCAGGAGGACAAGGTGTCCGAACGGGTGCTCGTGGGAATGTGCTGCGGGTTGGGCAGTGTTTCCTTCTGTTTTGTGCTGCTACAATAGAATACCACAGACTGGCTAGTTTATAAAGAAAAGAAATGTATTTCTCACCGTTCTAGAGGCTGGGAACTCCAACATCAAGGTGCCAGCATCTGCAGATGGGTCATCGGCAACGGGAGGCAGAACATGGCAGCGCTGGAGAGCACGGGGCCGCATTCCCTTTACACCAAATGCACTCCGTATTCATGGTATTGATCCTGCGCTTGAAGGGAAAACATTCTATAAGAGGAGTATTTGTTGTCTCCTGAGCCCATCTAGATCTACCTGAACTTGCTGCTTTTGGTAAGAAGGCAGCGTTTTGACTTAAGTGGGTGAGGAAGTCTAGCAGCCTCAGGTCCCCACACGGAATGCCTGTGTATACTTGTCAGCATCGGTTCCAACTCCTTTAATCCTCAGCGTGTGAAGGAGGGAGAGGATTTTTCTCTTTGACAGTGTCCGACAGATTCTCCTGTTTGAGGAGCGTTCCTGGCTAGTGACGTGGAGGAGCACTCACCAAGAGAGAAGGGGTTGATTTTATCCCTGAAAACCCAGCTCTGTGGTACGTTCTAGAAGCTCTCAACGTGCAGGTGAGTTTTACTCAAAGGCTTTTCTGGGAAAAAGGAAACCTTCTGAAATGAGAGATTGTTGTTTAAATTCTCATTCTTCTTTCCCCTTCTCCCCCAAGTCTGATGGTGCGCACCAGAAGCTTCTCCATCCTGTTGAATCTAATGAGAACGTCACGTGGGCAAGCGTTCTGTTAACACCCCAAACAGCTGCAGCCGCAGACTGGCACCACATCATGAAAGGCAGACGGGAACACATTCTAGTGAAACGCAGCAGGTTAGAGACATGAGGCAAGAAAGATGTTAAAGAGTTTTGTGTCAGAGATAAGCAGAAAATGCTTAATTACTTTTTGGAGTTTGGATTTCTAAATCACAGCTTTCTGGAAAATTCACATTCTTATCGGTAAAAGATCCTGCTTCAGGTTATTCAATGTTTGGAGTCATATTATTATTATTTTTTTGAGACTGAGTCTCACTTTATCACACAGACTGTAGTGCAGTGGTGTGATCTCAGCTCACAGCAACCTCCACCTCCTGGGTTAAGGTGATTCTTGTGGCTCAGACTCCCACATAGCTGGAATTACAGGCGCCCGCCACCACGCCCGGCTAATTTTTGTATTTTTAGTAGAGACGGGGTTTCACCATGTTGGCCAGCTGGTCTCAAACTCCTGACCTCAAATGATCTGCCCGCCTCAGCCTCCCAAAGTGTTGGGATTACAGATTTGAGCCCCTGCGCCTGACCTGGAGTCATATTATTTTGTAAAAGCAGTAAAGAAAAGAAAATGGTAACCATAAAGAGGAAACATTTGAATACAGCAAATATATCTGAAATTTGACCCCTAAGCATATCAGTATTCCCCCCATCTAGCCCTTCTCTTATATATCCATATGATTTGTATGTAAAACAAAAGCATTTTTATCTTCCACTTTTTTCCTCTGGTATATTGTGAGCGTCTTACATACTTCCTGAGGAGTCTTGATTATATGAAATATTATATGAAATATTTCTACACTTTAATGCCCTTTAAACCATTTTTTAAAGCCTAAAGGAAGGACTGCCTCCCTTTGTTAAAGTTGCCAAGATTAATTTGATATTGGTTGACTGAGACAGGCTCTTACTCACCCAGGCTGGAGTACAGTGACTTGACCATAACTCACTGCTGTGGCCTCCAACTCCTGGGCTCAAGTGATCTTCAGGCCTCAATGTCCTGAGTAACTGGGACTACAGGTGTGTGCCACCCTGCCCAGCAAATTTTTAAAAATATTTTTTACAGACGGGGGTCTCACTATGTTGCCCAGGCTGGTCTCAAACTCCTGGGCTCAAGTGATCCTCCCTCCTCTGCCTCCCAAAGTGCTGGGAATACAGGTGTGAGCCACCGCGCCGGTCTAATTCAATGTTTATTAAGAACTACCAGTGACATACGTGTTGATGCTAGTCTGTGGAATGGGTTAAAGGGTACAAAAAACCTACACCAAGACAAACAGACTTTTGTGGATTTTTTTTCTCCAGAAATGGGGAAAATAATATCCTTCGTTCATTCATACTTATTCACAGGATCATATGTTACCGGGACACCTACAGCAGGTGAGGTGTGCATAGGGACACTCAGTGCCCGCCCAGGAGCTCGCTGTCCACTCGGAAGACAGCATCAGACCACCTGGCAGGAGGGACACAGACTAAGTTCCACAAGGTACAGAGGACAAAGAACTGAGTTCAGCCACAGTGACCTGGGAAAAGATCGTGGAGGGACTGGATTTTAAATTGAAGTCGGGGAACAGATAGAGAAAGAAAAGGCATTTTACTGTCATGGGTGAAAGAAGTGAAGTCACCCAGGAAGGGAACTGCTGGGCATGTGGGAAGAGCAGTGGGCAGCGCTCCACAGGCTGGCTGCAGAGTGCGGGGTGGCCGGGCAATGGGGCCGGCCCACTGCTCAAAGCCCGTCACGGAGGGCCTCGCAGCCTAGCTTAAACAGGAACTCACAGGTGGCTTTCGACTAGGTGAGTGACTTCAAGAGAGGGCTTTAAAGCGTGAATCTGAGCAGCTGTGTCCAAGATAGGCTGAATGGGGGCCAGCCTGCCCAGAGAGTGCAGGAGACAGCCCAGGGAGCCGGTGGCAGAAACTAAAAGGAAGAGCCACCGGGGAGGTGCTGGGATGGAAGAACAAAGGGATTTGGGGCGGCAGACAAGGGAGAAGTGCACGAGTTATTCCGGGGTTCTGAGTTTGGGGTGACGAAAGATCCCACAAATGGAAGGGGCACGGTCGGGAGCAGGCCCAGGGGGTGGCCCGTCCTCAGTCCGGCTGCTCGCCGTGTCTGGGGTCCAGGTGGACCCAGGTGCAATGCAGAGCTCAAGGGAAGGAGGGAAGAGGCTGGAGTTGGTCACGAAGAGACACAGACCCAGAGGTGGACGGGATCTCTGAAGGACGATGCCTAAAGGGGAAAGAACAAAGGACAGAACTTCTGGGAGTGCCCACATTGAAGGAGAAGCAAAAGAGGAAGAAACACAGAAGGCACTACGAGGGCCTGGAGGTCAGTAAATGCACTGCCATGAGGTCGGGGGGCAATGAGGGGGTGTCTGTGTCTGGTTCATTGAGGCCAACCTTGACGCTGAGTTCAAAACATAGATCAGGAGCTCCAGAAAGAAACGGTGCCCCGTTCTGCGAGCTTTGCTGGTGAAAGGGAGAAGAGCGGCGAGAACTTAATTTCCCTTTTGAGGCTGTCCTAGAAGCTGGCACTTCAGTTGTCACAGGGCAGTTCATTTGGACCCATATTTCTTCCAAAACAGTCTGTGGTGGGATGGGAGCTGGGGTCACTGGCACCCAGCCCTTTGCGCTTCCCCACAGCGCTGTTCTTCCAGGCAGGTGGGTCCATCAGCTGCCTCTCCTCACCACAGAGTGCAGATTCCATGTGACTACAGAACTGGAAGACTCCCCCGCGGTTACAGACATTTAACAGGAATTGAATAAGAAAAAGTTCAGATGTTAATGCCTAAGCCAAAAGAGAAAAGGACAGAACCCTGAGTCCAGCCTCCTCCAGCTGGGGCTGGCCACTGCGCTTGCCCTGTTGGCCTCTGGGTGTTAGTGGAACCTCCTTCCCCTCCGCTGCCGTCCCTAACATCAGCCAGCACTGAGCAACTTAAATCCAAAATGCCACACGTCCCAAACATAACAGATTGAAAGAATCGCAGAGTTGGAAGGAGACTCCGAGATAACTTAGATTATATAACAGGGATTGCCAAAACTGCTGCCTGCATGCCATCCCACCACTGCCCTTTTTGGGTAAAGAAGTACTAGTGGCCGGGTGTGGTCACTCACACCTGTAATCCCAGCACTTTGGGAGACTGAGGCAGGCAGATCACCTGAGGTCAGGAGTTCGAGCCCAGCCTGGCCAACATGGTGAAACCCCGTCTCTACTAAAAATACAAAAATTAGCTGGGCATGGTGGCAGGCGCCTGTAATGCCAGCTACTTGGGAGGCTGAGGCAGGAGAATTGCTTGACCCCAGGAGGCGGAGGTTGCAGTGAGCCAAGATTGCACCACTACACTCCAACCTGAGCGACAGAGTGAGACTCTGTCTTAAAAAAAAAAAAAAAAAGCACTGGTACATAAGCCACACCCATGGGTCCACTTATTAACTGTGGCTGCTTTTCGACAGTTGTCGAATTTAGCAGTTGCATTGGAGACTATTTGTTTCACAATATCCAAAATATTTACTATCCAGCCCTTTACAGAAAAGGTTTGCAGAGCCCTGGATCATACGCTGGCTCACTAGCTAGCTGTGCCTTCACTATGAACAAACAGGCCTTTTTCTTTCAACCTGGGCAAATTACGGTGTTTTTAAAAAGCACCAAGAATACTTTTTGGAAGTCAGAGTTTTCTATCAAGTGGCTTTGGCTGTACTCCAGATCTGTTTTATTCATTTGGCCATAGAGCTGGATGGGCACATGGTATAAAAACAATTCTCAGACCTCACTCTTGTTTCTGCTCAATTCCTGCCCTTTTAACCAGCACAATGAAAGTGCTTCAGTCAGCAGGGTCGAGTAGGATAACCAGAGCGAAATGTGAAAACGAGATTAGAGCTGTGATTAGAGGCTGGGATGTGTGCTGAATTCCCTCTAATCACGTGGTATGAGCTAAGGCCACCATTTATCATAAAACAAACTGTCCAGCTTTGGGAGACATGGAATGGATGACAACTGCATTTTAAAACGTGTTCAAGTAAATGAAGCATAGTCATTTTCGAAAACAAGGAAGCAACGCTTAAAAATAACTGAAAGGGCCGGGCGCGGTGGCTCAAGCCTGTAATCTCAGCACTTTGGGAGGCCGAGACGGGCGGATCACGAGGTCAGGAGATCGAGACCATCCTGGCTAACACAGTGAAACCCTGTCTCTACTAAAAAATACAAAAAACTAGCCGGGCGAGGTGGCGGCGCCTGTAGTCCCAGCTACTTGGGAGGCTGAGGCAGGAGAATGGCGTGAACCCGGGAGGCGGAGCTTGCAGTGAGCTGAGATCCGGCCACTGCACTCCAGCCTGGGCGGCAGACCGAGACCCCGTCTCAAAAAAAAAAAAAAAAAAAAAAACTGAAAGGATTTTCAAGTTTTCATATGTGTATGTTCCTGAGGGATTTTCGTTACTTTTGTTCTGAAGTGAGATGTGAAGTGGTTTCCTTTTATTAGCATATGAATATCAGGGCCTTTTGACTTTGGAGAGATGCACAAATGAAAGTCAATTAACATTTGGGGGGCGAGTCCACCAACCTACCATGAATTTACCTGAGTAAAGTTAGGCGAGAAGTCTTCCTGCGTGGGGAAAGGTGCACTTGTGAGCTGCCAGTCAGGGAGGAACCATCACAGGCGTTTTGGAAAGTGGTCTGGCAATGTGCATCAAAACCCTTAACAGAGTCCATATCCTTCACCCAGCCATCCCGCTCCTAGAGGTCCACCCTAAAGAAATAGCCAGAGATGTGGAGACCAGTTATGTGCAACAAGCATTATTTAACACAGCCCCGACGTGGAAAGAACTTAAATGTTCAACAGTGTTCAACAACTGAGTTCTGCTTAAACAAAATGTCATACATACATAAGGTGCAATGTCATGAAGCCTTTAAAACTTTGATTTTGAAGAAAACATAATGTGCAGAAATGTACATAATAAGTTTAAAAAACAAGGATAAATATACAGCAGGATCCAAATTTCATTTAAGTGTACACTTAGAAAATACCTCAGATAAATCAAAATGTTAGCAGAGGTTACCTCTGTGCGCTCAGATGCAAATCTGCATAACTCATATTCATGTTTCAGTGTTTGTACTTTTGCTATAATGTGTCTTGACTTGGTGGGGTTTTTTTTTTTCTTTGAGATTTCTTGAACTTCT
>NC_045455.1:94251822-94272562 GCF_002776525.5 Piliocolobus tephrosceles
CCTCACACTAGCACTTCTCATATGATATATCTCAACACCCATTATAACCTCCGGCATTCCCCCTCAAAACTAGAAATATGTCTGACAAAAGAATTACTTTGATAGAGTAAATAACAGAGGTATTTAACCCTCTTATTTCTAGAATTATAGGCATCGAACCTACTCCTGAGAATCCAAATTCCTCCGTGCTACCTATTACATCCTAAAGTAAGGTCAGCTAAATAAGCTATCGGGCCCATACCCCGAAAATGTTGGTTATA
This sequence comes from Piliocolobus tephrosceles, assembly GCF_002776525.5. Classification (NCBI taxonomy): domain Eukaryota; kingdom Metazoa; phylum Chordata; class Mammalia; order Primates; family Cercopithecidae; genus Piliocolobus; species Piliocolobus tephrosceles. The sequence goes on from NC_045455.1 coordinate 94,252,083, forward strand.
CCCTTCCCGTACTAATTAATCCACTAGCCCAACTTATTATCTACTCGACCATAATCATAGGCACTATCATCACATTACTGAGCTCACATTGATTCCTTGCCTGAGCAGGCCTAGAAATAAACATATTAGCATTTACTCCAATCCTAATTAAAAAAGCAAATCCTCCTTCCACAGAAGCTGCCACCAAATATTTCCTCATACAATCCACCGCATCTATAGTTTTTATACTAGCAATTATCTACAACAATATAATATCCGGACAATGAACCATAATAAATAAACCCGACCAACTCCCGTCCTTAATTATAACAATAGCCCTTGCTATAAAATTAGGAACAACCCCTTTCCACTTCTGAGTCCCAGAAGTCACCCAAGGAACACCCTTAATTCCAGGCTTACTTCTCCTCACATGACAAAAATTAGCCCCCATCTCAATCATATATCAAATCTACCCACCAATCAATACAAGCATCCTCCTGACCCTCTCAACCCTATCCATTATAGTAGGTAGCTGAGGAGGCCTCAACCAAACACAGCTACGCAACATCATAGCATATTCCTCAATTACGCACATAGCCTGAATAATAACACTAACATATAACCCAAATATTACAATCTTTTATCTATTTGTATATATTATTTTAACAACCACTGCATTTTTAGCTCTAAATCTAAACTCAAATACCACAACCCTAATACTAGCCCGCGCCTGAAACAAATTAACCTGAATAATACCACTAATATCATCCACCCTTCTATCTATAGGAGGTCTACCCCCACTAACAAGATTTATACCAAAATGGGTTACCATTCAAGAACTCACAAAAAATAACAGTATTATTATTCCCACTATCATAATTATTATAACCCTACTTAATTTATACTTCTACATACGCCTAATTTACGTCACCTCTATAACATTGCTCCCCACAACCAATAATATAAAAATAAAATGACAATTCGAAAACACAAAACCAACACTTCTCATCCCCCCACTCATTATTCTCACCACCCTCCTCTTACCAATATCTCCTACAACCCTGGCTATATTCTAGAAACTTAGGTTAACGTAAGACCGAGAGCCTTCAAAGCTCCTAGTAAGTTAAATTATACTTAGTTTCTGAAGCCTATTAAGGACTGCAAAACTCTATTCTGCATCAACTGAACGCAAATCAATCACTTTAATTAAGCTAAGCCCTTACTAGATCAGTGGGACTCAAACCCACAAATACTTAGTTAACAGCTAGGCGCCCTAACCAACTGGCTTTGACCTACTTCTCCCACCGCGGGGAAAAAAAGGCGGGAGAAGCCCCGGCAGAGGTCTTAGCTGCTCCTTTGAATTTGCAATCCAACATGAAAATCACCTCGGGGCTGGTAAAAAGAGGGCTCGACCTCTGTCCTTAGATTTACAGCCTAATGCTTACTCAGCCATTTTACCTTCCTTTTCTCCACCTATGCTCATCAACCGCTGGTTATTCTCTACAAATCATAAAGACATTGGAACTTTATATTTATTATTTGGAGCATGGGCTGGAATTATAGGAATGGCTATAAGCCTTCTAATCCGAGCCGAACTAGGTCAACCCAGTAACCTATTAGGCAATGACCATATTTATAATGTTATTGTTACGGCCCACGCATTCGTCATAATTTTCTTTATAGTTATACCCATCATAATTGGAGGTTTCGGAAACTGGTTAGTACCCCTAATAATTGACGCTCCTGACATAGCATTTCCCCGCTTAAACAATATAAGTTTCTGACTTCTCCCACCATCTTTTCTGCTTCTTCTGGCATCAGCCATAGTAGAAGCTGGTGCCGGAACTGGCTGAATGGTCTACCCCACTCTAGCAGGAAATTTATCTCATCCAGGGGCCTCTGTAGACCTAACTATTTTCTCACTCCACCTAGCAGGCATCTCCTCTATCCTAGGGGCTATTAATTTCATCACAACTATTATTAACATAAAACCCCCCGCAATTTCCCAATACCAGACTCCTTTATTCGTTTGATCAGTCCTAATTACAGCAGTCCTATTACTTCTATCCCTTCCCGTATTAGCTGCTGGCATCACAATACTACTAACAGACCGTAATCTCAATGCTACCTTCTTCGACCCTGCCGGTGGAGGAGACCCTATCCTATATCAACACCTATTCTGGAATAATTTCTCACATTGTAACGTATTACTCTGGAAAAAAAGAACCATTTGGATATATAGGTATAGTCTGAGCTATAATATCTATTGGGTTTTTAGGCTTTATTGTATGAGCTCATCATATATTTACAGTTGGTATAGACGTTGATACACGAGCCTATTTCACCTCTGCTACTGTAATCATCGCTATTCCAACTGGCGTCAAAGTCTTCAGCTGACTTGCTACTCTTCACGGGGGTGATATCAAATGATCTCCCGCAATACTCTGAGCTCTAGGCTTTATTTTTCTTTTTACCGTAGGGGGCTTAACCGGTATCGTATTAGCAAACTCATCTCTAGATATCGTATTACATGATACATATTATGTCGTAGCCCATTTCCACTACGTCTTGTCAATAGGAGCTGTCTTCGCCATTATAGGAGGCTTTATCCACTGATTTCCTTTATTCTCAGGCTATACTCTAGACCAAGTCTGCGCCAAAGCCCACTTCATAATTATATTTGTAGGCGTAAATTTAACTTTCTTCCCACAACACTTTCTTGGTTTATCCGGAATACCCCGACGCTACTCTGATTATCCTGACGCCTACACCACATGAAATATTGTATCGTCCATGGGCTCCTTTATATCCCTAGTAGCAATATTATTAATAGTATATATGATCTGAGAAGCCTTCGCTTCAAAGCGTAAAGTCCTATTAATTGAACAACCTACCTCTAATCTAGAATGACTACATGGCTCCCCTCCACCCTATCATACATTTGATGAGCCAGCCTTTATTAAAATTAAATAAAAAAGGAAGGAGTTGAACCTTCTGAAACTAGTTTCAAGCCAATTCTATAGACCCTATAACTTTTTCAATTAAGATATTAGAAAAATTATTTCATAGCTTTGTCAAAGCTAAGTTATAGGACATACCCTATATATCTTATATGGCCCACCCAGTTCAACTAGGCCTACAAAATGCCACATCCCCCATCATAGAAGAACTAATTGCCTTCCATGACCATGCCTTTATAATCATATCCCTAATTAGCTTTCTAGTCTTGTACGTTCTATCATCAGTACTCATAACAAAATTAACTAGCACCAATATTACAGATGCCCAAGAAATAGAAACTATTTGAACAATCTTACACGCAATTATCCTAGTCCTAATTGCTCTTCCATCCCTATGCATTCTTTACCTAACGGATGAAATCAACAACCCATCCTTCACTATCAAATCAATTGGTCACCAATGATATTGAACCTATGAATATACAGATTATGGGGGCCTAATCTTTAATTCTTTTATACTCCCCCCATTATTCTTAAACCCAGGGGACCTTCGACTTCTAGAAGTTGATAACCGAGTAGTTCTCCCAATCGAAGCCCCTGTTCGTATAATAATTACATCTCAAGACATCCTGCACTCATGAACTATCCCCACACTAGGCCTAAAAACAGATGCAGTACCTGGACGCCTAAACCAAACAACATTCACTGCCATACGACCAGGTGTCTACTACGGACAATGCTCAGAAATTTGCGGTGCTAACCACAGCTTTATACCAATCGTCGCAGAACTAATTCCACTAAAAATTTTTGAAATAGGGCCTGTATTCACCCTATAAATAAATAGTATAACCTTACTTCTCTTAACCCAAGACATCTACAGACCCACTGTACAGCTATTACAGCATTAACCTTTTAAGTTAAAGATTGAGAGGGTGCTCTTCTCTGCAGTGAAATGCCTCAACTAAATACATCTACATGGTTCATTATCATCATAACCATGCTTCCCACACTATATATTATTATACAATTAAAATTACTAAATATAAACTATTACTTATACCCATCACAAAAATTCTCTAAGACACAAACCCACAACAACCCTTGACAACTAAAATGAACGAAAATTTATTTGCCTCTTTTATAACTCCAACAATTCTAGGCTTACCTGCTGTAATTCCCATTATCCTGTTCCCCACACTACTACTCCCAACTTCCAAACATCTCATTAATAACCGATTAATTACCATCCAACAAAACCTAACTCAACTAATTTTAAAACAAATTATAATAATTCACAACACCAAAGGACAAACCTGATCTCTAATACTTATGTCCCTAATTATTTTTATTGCCACGACTAACCTCCTCGGGCTCCTACCACACTCATTTACACCCACCGCCCAGCTATCTATAAACTTAGCTATAGCAATCCCCTTATGAGGCGGTACAGTAGTTATAGGATTTCGCTTCAAGACTAAAAGCTCCCTAGCTCACTTTCTACCACAAGGTACACCTACACCTCTCATTCCCATACTAGTAATCACTGAAACTATCAGCTTATTTATTCAACCAGTAGCCTTAGCTGTACGCCTGACCGCCAATATTACAAGCAGGCCATCTACTCATACATCTAATCGGAAGTGCCGCACTAGCATTATCAACCATTAGTCTCCCCGCAACCTCACTCATCCTAATACTCCTAGTATTATTAACAATTCTAGAAATTGCAGTCGCCCTAATTCAAGCCTACGTCTTCACACTCTTAGTAAGCCTTTACTTACATGACAACACTTAATGACTCACCAAACTCACCCTTACCATATAGTTAAACCTAGCCCATGACCATTAACGGGAGCCCTCTCAGCTCTCCTAATAACATCTGGTCTAATTATATGATTCCACTTTTACTCAACTACCCTACTAATATTAGGGTTATCAACTAATCTATTAACAATATATCAATGATGGCGTGATGTCGTCCGAGAAAGCACCTATCAAGGCCACCATACAGCATCAGTCCAAAAAGGCCTTCGCTACGGAATAGTTTTATTTATTATTTCAGAAGTTTTTTTCTTCGCTGGTTTCTTCTGAGCATTTTATCACTCAAGCCTCGCCCCCACCCCTCACTTAGGAGGACACTGACCACCAACAGGTATTAACCCACTAAACCCTCTAGAAGTACCCCTTCTAAATACTTCTGTATTACTTGCATCAGGAGTCACAATCACTTGAGCCCACCACAGCCTGATAGAAGGTAACCGAAAGTAAATAATCCAAGCCCTATCCACTACAATTTTATTAGGCATCTACTTCACCCTACTACAAGCCTCAGAATATTATGAAGCACCCTTTACCATCTCTGATGGCATTTATGGCTCAACATTTTTTATTGCTACCGGTTTCCACGGACTTCACGTTATTATTGGGTCCACATTTCTCACCGTCTGCCTTATTCGCCAACTACTATATCACTTCACATCAAATCACCATTTCGGCTTTGAAGCTGCCGCTTGATACTGACACTTCGTAGATGTTGTCTGACTGTTTCTCTATATCTCCATTTACTGATGAGGTTCCTATTCTTTTAGTATAATTAGTACAGCTGACTTCCAATCAACTAGCTCCGACAACACTCGGAAAAGAATAATAAACCTAGCATTAATTCTAACAATCAATACCCTTCTAACCCTGATATTAATAATTATTATATTCTGATTACCCCAACTCAATTCCTATACAGAAAAAGCTAACCCCTACGAATGCGGCTTCGATCCACTTAACCCCGCTCGCATTCCTTTCTCTATAAAATTTTTCCTGGTGGCCATTACTTTTCTACTATTTGATTTAGAAATTGCCCTGTTACTATCCCTACCATGAGCTCTCCAAACAACAAATCTTCCCGTAATAATCAAATCATCAATTATATTAATTACTATCCTAACCCTCAGCCTAGCCTACGAATGAACTCAAAAGGGGCTAGATTGGACTGAATTGGTAAGTAGTTTAAATAAAACAAATGATTTCGACTCATTAGATTATGAAAATCATACTAACCAAATGCCCATTATTTATATAAACATTACCCTAGCATTCATCATTTCACTCCTAGGCATATTAATCTATCGTTCACACCTAATATCATCACTACTGTGTCTAGAAGGAATAATACTTTCACTATTTATTATAAGTACTCTCATAGCCTTAAACACGCACTCCCCTCTAGCTAATATTGTACCTATTGCCCTATTAGTATTTGCCGCCTGCGAAGCAGCAGTAGGCCTTGCCTCATTAGTTTCAATCTCAAATACATATGGCCTAGACCATGTCCACAACCTAAGCTTACTTCAATGCTAAAAGTAATTTTTCCAACAATCATATTATTACCAATAACATGATTTTCCAAAAATAGTATAATCTGAATTAACCTAACTACACATAGCTTAATCATTAGCCTCATCCCCCTTCTATTCTTCAATCAAACCAGCAACAACCTCATCAACTATTCAACCCACCTATCTTCTGATCCACTAACAACACCTCTCCTAATATTAACCGCCTGACTTCTACCCCTCATAACTATAGCAAGTCAGTATCACCTTCACAATGAAAGCCCCTCACGAAAGAAACTCTTTCCATAATAGTTCTTCTACAAATTTCCCTAATCATAACATTCATAGCCACAGAACTAATTTTATTCTATATTCTATTTGAAACCACTCTCATCCCCACCCTAATTATTATTACCCGGTGGGGCAACCAGGCAGAACGCCTCAACGCAGGCACATACTTCTTATTCTATACATTAGCTGGCTCTCTCCCCCTGCTAATTATATTAGTATATATCTATAATAGCTTAGGCTCACTAAATATTATTCTCCTAACAATTACAGCCCAAAAACTAACAACCACCTGATCACACAACCTAGCTTGGCTAGCATGTATAATAGCTTTCATGGTAAAAATGCCCTTATACGGTCTACACCTATGACTTCCTAAAGCCCATGTTGAAGCCCCTATTGCCGGATCAATAGTCCTTGCTGCAGTACTCCTAAAACTAGGCGGCTATGGTATGTTACGACTCACCTTAATCCTTGATCCCCTTACGGAATATATAGCCTACTCTTTCCTCATATTATCCCTATGAGGCATAATCATAACAAGCTCAATCTGCCTCTGACAAACAGACCTAAAATCACTTATTGCATACTCCTCTGTAAGCCACATAGCCCTAGTAATTGTAGCTTCTCTTATTCAAACCCCCTGAAGATTCACTGGCGCAATTATCCTCATAATCGCCCATGGACTCACTTCATCTATATTATTCTGCCTAGCAAATTCAAATTATGAACGAACCCACAGCCGTATTATAATACTTTCTCGAGGACTTCAAACCCTACTTCCATTAATAGCCTTCTGATGGTTCATAGCAAACCTCACCAACCTAGCCCTACCTCCCACTATCAATTTAGTAGGAGAACTACTTGTAGTAACAACTTCATTTTCTTGACCACATATCACTATTATACTTTCAGGACTAAATATATTAATTACCGCCCTCTACTCCCTACATATGTTTATTACAACCCAACGGGGAATACTCACCCATCACATCATCAGCATAAAACCCTCCTTCACACGAGAAAATATATTAATATTCATACACCTCTCCCCTATCATCCTCCTATCCCTTAATCCTAGTATCATTATAGGTTTTACTCCTTGTAAATATAGTTTAAATAAAACATTAGATTGTGAATCTAATTATAGAAACTCATCACTTCTTATTTACCGAGAAAGCTTGCAAGGACTGTTAATCCATGCCCCCGTATTTAACAAAACGGCTCTCTCAACTTTTAAAGGATAACAGTTATCCATTGGTCTTAGGAACCAAAAATATTGGTGCAACTCCAAATAAAAGTAATAACTATGCACGCTTCCATCATCATATTAACCTTAACTTCCCTAATTTTCCCAATTATCATAGCCTTTATTAATCCCAACAAAAAACACCTTTATCCCAACTACGTGAAAACAATTATAATGCTTGCCTTTACCCTCAGCCTCCTTCCCACAACCCTATATATTTTTCTGGATCAAGACATAATCATCTCAAGCTGACATCGAACAACTATTCAATCACTAGAACTAACACTAAGCTTCAAATTAGATTATTTCTCCATGTTATTTATACCAATTGCACTATTTATCACCTGGTGATTATAGAATTTTCATTATGGTATATAAGTTCAGACCCAAACATTGATCAATTCTTTAAATATCTCCTCATCTTCCTCACCACCATACTAATCTTAATTACCGCTAATAATCTCTTCCAACTCTTCATCGGATGGGAGGGCTTAGGCATTATATCATTCCTACTAATCGGCTGATGACATGCTCGAACAGACGCCAACACAGCAGCCATTCAGGCAATTCTATATAATCGCATTGGCGATATCGGCTTTGTCCTAGCTATAGCATGGTTTCTCCTACATTATAACTCACGAGATCTTCAACAAATATTCATCCTAGACCCTAACCCAAGCCTACTACCACTAATAGGCCTCCTTTCAGCAGCAACAGGTAAATCAGCTCAACTTGGCCTCCACCCTTGACTACCTTCCGCTATAGAAGGCCCAACCCCAGTATCAGCCCTACTCCATTCCAGCACTATAGTAGTAGCTGGGGTATTTTTACTCATTCGCTTCCACCATCTAATAGAAAATAATATATTAATCCAAAGCCTAACACTATGCCTAGGAGCCATTACTACCATATTTATAGCAATCTGCGCTTTAACACAAAATGACATTTAAAAAATCGTAGCCTTCTCCACCTCAAGCCAACTAGGTTTAATAATAGTTACTATCGGCATCAACCAACCATACCTGGCATTCCTACACATCTGCATCCATGCCTTCTTCAAAGCTATATTATTCATTTGCTCCGGATCTATTATTCACAACCTGAATAATGAACAAGATATTCGAAAAATAGGAGGACTATTTAAAACAATACCCCTCACCTCAACTTCCCTGACTGTTGGTAGCCTAGCACTCACAGGTATACCGTTCCTTACAGGCTTCTATTCCAAAGACCTCATCATCGAAACCGCAAACACGTCATACACCAACGCCTGAGCCCTATCCACCACTCTCATCGCCACTTCCCTAACAAGCGCTTACAGCACTCGAACTATTATTCTCACACTAACAGGACAACTCAATTAACATCAGTGAAAACAATCCAGCCCTACTAAACCCGTTAAAACGCCTAACAATTGGCAGTATACTCGCAGGCTTCCTTATCACCAACAATATTTCCCCCACCATACTTCCTCAATTAACGATGCCTTATTACCTAAAACACCTGGCCCTATGCGTAACCACCCTAGGCTTCCTAATAGCCCTAGACCTAACTCTCATAACCAATAACCTCAAAATAAATATTCCATCACACATATTCAAGTTTTCCAATATACTAGGGTATTTCCCCATTACAATACACCGAATAATCCCCTACCAAAATCTAATCATAAGCCAAAATGTAGCCCTCCTTTCACTAGACTCAATCTGACTGGAAAAATCAATACCCAAAACAATTATGCATACCCACATTATTACTTCCATTACCACAACCACCCAAAAAGGTATAATTAAACTTTATTTCCTCTCTTTCCTTATTCCTCTTATTCTAATTCCACTCCTAATAACATAATCTATTACCACGAGTAATTTCAATTACAATATAAACACCAACAAATAACGTTCAACCAGTAACCACTACTAATCAGCGCCCATAATCATATAAAGCACCTGCACCAATAGAATCTTCACAAATTAACCCTGACCCCTCTCCCTCAAAGATTACCCAATTCCCTATGCTATTTAAATTAATCACTACCACTAACTCATCATATTCTAAGACCCATAAAACCAACCCCACCTCCATCGCTAACCCTACCAAAAGACTTCCAAAAACCTCAAGTCCTGAGCTCCATGCTTCAGGGTACTCTTCAATAGCCATTGCAGTAGTATAACCAAAAACAACCATTATACCACCCAAATAAATTAAAAATATTATTAAACCTATATAAGTACCCCCATAATTTAAAATAATTACACAACCAACCACACCACTAACAACTAACGCTAAGCCCCCATAAATTGGAGAAGGCTTAGAAGAAAAACCTACAAACCCCATAACCAATAATACACTTAATAAAAATAAAATATATGCCATCGTTTCTACATGGACTCTAACCACGACTAATGATATGAAAAACCATCGTTGTATTTCAACTACAAAAACACTAATGACCCCTACACGTAAATCTAATCCGATCATAAAAATAATTAATCACGCCCTTATTGACCTACCCACCCCATCCAATATCTCTACATGATGAAATTTCGGCTCTCTCCTAGCAACTTGCTTACTCCTACAAATTATTACAGGCGTATTCCTAGCAATACACTACGCACCAGACACTTCCTCTGCCTTCTCCTCAGTTGCACATATCACCCGAGACGTAAACTATGGTTGAATTATCCGCTACCTACATGCTAACGGCGCCTCCATGTTCTTTATCTGCTTATTCCTACACGTAGGCCGAGGCTTATATTATGGCTCATTTCTTCTCCTTGAAACCTGAAACATCGGTATCCTACTCCTACTAATAACCATAGCAACAGCCTTTATGGGTTACGTACTCCCATGAGGACAAATATCATTTTGAGGGGCCACAGTAATTACAAATCTACTGTCCGCAATTCCATACATTGGGACTAATCTCGTTCAATGGGTCTAAGGCGGGTATTCCATCGACAACCCAACTGTCACACGATTCTTCACCGTCCACTTTACCCTCCCCTTTATTATTGCAACTTTCACAGCCCTACACTTACTCTTCCTACACGAAACAGGATCAAACAACCCCTGCGGGATCCCCTCTGACTCCGACAAAATCCCCTTCCACCCCTACTACACAATCAAAGACATTCTAGGCATAGCCCTCCTTCTCCTTCTCCTAATAATACTAGTACTCTTTTCACCTGACCTCTTAAGCGACCCAGACAACTACACCCCAGCCAACCCACTGAGTACCCCACCACACATTAAACCAGAGTGATACTTCCTATTCGCATAGGCAATCCTACGATCTGTTCCCAATAAACTAGGAGGGGTACTAGCACTCCTCCTATCCATCCTCATCCTAGCAATTATACCTAGACTCCACAAGTCTAAACAACAAAGCATAGCATTCCGCCCACTCAGCCAACTCCTACTATGATTCCTAATCACAATTCTACTCACCCTCACCTGAATTGGAAGCCAACCGGTAAATCAACCCTTCATTACAATTGGACAAGTAGCATCCATAATATATTTCATCACAATTCTAATCCTAATACCACTAGCCTCCCTAACCGAAAATAACCTCCTCAAATGAACTTGCCCTTGTAATATAAAATAATATGCCGGTCTTGTAAATCGGAAACGGAGACTTCTCTCCCCAGGGCAACTCAGAAAGAAAGCACTAACTCCACCGCCAATACCTAAAACTGGCATTCTATTTTAAACTACTTTCTGCATTCTATAGGGGGTACAATTCTTAAAGGGTAGCTTAAGTATTAATTTAATTTCACGTGCCCTTATGTAATTCGTGCATTACTGCTAGTCACCACGAATATTATATAGTACTATAATTGATTTACCGTGCATAGAACATAACATTACATCTTTACCAGAATTTCATTCAAGCACATGCTTACAAGCAAGGATCCTAATAGAAAAGTCCAGCTATATTACATACCATCCAAACTCCAAAGAACATGATATCCCACTGGAATACCAACTAAGTCAGAGAATCCACTAACGTACATAGTACATTATACTCTTTGTCGGACATAGCACATCCAAAATGAGCATCCCTTATGATCCCTTGTCAATACCAATACCCTCCTCACTTAGGTGTCCCTTGATCACCATCCTTCGTGAAATCAGTATCCCGCACAGGAGTGCTACTCTCCTGGCACCGGGCCCATAACTCGTGGGGTAGCTGTACCCGACGTCTAAGGGACATCTGGTTCTTACCTCAAGGCCATACCGCTAAGACCGCCCACACGTTCCCCTTAAATAAGACACCTCGATGGATCACGGGTCTATCACCCTATTAGCCAGTCACGGGAGCTCTCCATGCATTTGGTATCTTTTATCTCTGGTCTGCACGCGACCCCACTGCAGAATGCTGGTCACACCACAGTAAGTCCCGCGGCGCCTGTCTTTGATTCCTAGTACATGCCAGTTATTAATCGCACCTACGTTCAATATTCTAGCTCCACCCACAGTGTTATAAGGTGTTATTTAATTCATGCTTGTAGGACATACAAATAACTAATTATACACTTCTCACCACACCAAACAAAGTCAAACCAAACCATAACAAGCTTCTCTCAAACCCCCCCTCCCCCACCTCCGATCCTTCCCATATAAATTTACCCTTGCCAAACCCCAAAAACAAGGGCCCACAACCCGGTCGGAGATTAATTTTTTTTTCATCTTTTAGGTGTGCATAACTCCAACTGCCATTTCCTCAACTAATAAAAATTTACTTCATTTACCGCCCTTCACGCCTCCAAAAGGATCTCTTCCCAAATATTTACCCACTACCAAATCCACACCCTTATCACTACAACCCCAAAGATAACCACCCACATCCCGCTATTCCGTTTATGTAGATTAATAAATCCAAAGCAAGACACTGAAAATGCCTAGACGGGCTCACACCCCATAAAGAAATAGGTTTGGTCCTGGCCTTTCTATTAACTCTTAGCAAGATTACACATGCAAGCATCCCCGCTCCGGTGAAGACACCCTGCAAATCATCATGATAAGAAGGAGTAAGTATCAAGCACGCTCAACGCAGCTCAAGACACTTTGCTTAGCCACACCCCCACGGGAAACAGCAGTGACTAATATTTAGCAATAAACGAAAGTTTAACTAAGCTATGCTATCATAGGGTTGGTCAATTTCGTGCCAGCCACCGCGGCCATACGATTGACCCAAGCTAATAGGCACCGGCGTAAAGAGTGTTTTAGACCAATACAACTTAATAAAGCTAAACTACATCTAAACTGTAAAATCCTAGCCAATGTAAAATAAACTACGAAAGTGGCTTTAAAAATTCTGAACACACAACAGCTAAGACTCAAACTGGGATTAGACACCCCACTATGCTTAGCCCTAAACTTTAATAGTTTAAATAACAAGACTACTCGCCAGAACACTACAAGCAACAGCTTAAAACTCAAAGGACTTGGCGGTGCTTCACATCCCCCTAGAGGAGCCTGTTCTATAATCGATAAACCCCGATCCACCCTACCATCTCTTGCTCAGCCTATATACCGCCATCTTCAGCAAACCTCAACAAGAGACCCAAAGTAAGCACAAACGCCCACGCAAAAACGTTAGGTCAAGGTGTAGCCTATGAGATGGGGAAAAATGGGCTACATTTTCTACATTAGAAAATCTACGATAACTCTTATGAAATCTAAGAGTCCAAGGAAGATTTAGTAGTAAATTAAGAATAGAGTGCTTAATTGAATTAGGCCATGAAGCATGCACACACCGCCCGTCACTCTCCTCAAATATATTTAAGAAGCACTTAACTAAACGTTCTAATATTTATATAGAGGGGATAAGTCGTAACATGGTAAGTGTACTGGAAGGTGCACTTGGATAAATCAAGGCATAGCTCAACACAAAGCATCCGGCTTACACCCAGAAGACATGAACACTACTTGATTGCCTTGAGGCAACACTAGCCCAAAAAAGCCAAAGATAGTATTATTAAATCAATATATATTAAACCATTCACATACATAAGAGTATAGGCGATAGAAAGTTTATTTTTTGACGCTATAGATACAGTACCGCAAGGGAAAGATGAAAAAAATTAACCAAGCACAAAACAGCAAGGATTCACTCCTGTACCTTCTGCATAATGAGCTAACTAGAGACTATTTCGCAAAGAGAACTAAAGCCAAACCCCCCGAAACCAGACGAGCTACCCAAGAACAGCTAAAAGAGCACACCCGTCTATGTAGCAAAATAGTGGGAAGATTCCTGGGTAGAGGTGATAGGCCTACCGAGCCTGGTGATAGCTGGTTATCCAAGATAGAATCTTAGTTCAACCTTAAGTTTACCCACAGAATCACCAATCCCCCTGTAAGCTTAATTGTTATTCTAAAGAGGGACAGCTCTTTAGACACTAGGAAAAAACCTTATGTAGAGAGTAAAAAAATTTAACCCCCATAGTTGGCCCAAAAGCAGCCATCAATTAAGAAAGCGTTCAAGCTCAACATTATTTATCCAAAAAAATCCCAAACACAATAATGAACTCCTCACATTACATTGGATTAATCTATTTTATAATAGAAGCAATAATGCTAGTATTAGTAACATGAACATCTCCTACGCATAAGCCTAAGTCAGATCGAAAATTTCACTGACACTTAACAGCCCAATACTAACAAATATAAACAAGCTAGTATTATCAATACTGTTAATCCAACACAGGCATGCCCCAAGGAAAGGTTAAAAAAAGTAAAAGGAACTCGGCAAACCTAACCCCGCCTGTTTACCAAAAACATCACCTCTAGCATTACTAATATTAGAGGCACTGCCTGCCCAGTGACACATGTTCAACGGCCGCGGTACCCTGACCGTGCAAAGGTAGCATAATCACTTGTTCTTTAAATAGGGACTCGCATGAATGGCAACACGAGGGTTCAACTGTCTCTTACTTTCAACCAGTGAAATTGACCTGTCCGTGAAGAGGCGGACATAAAACAACAAGACGAGAAGACCCTATGGAGCTTTAATTTACTAATGCAACCAAAAACCTATACAAATCCACGGACTTAACCCATTACTACCCCTGCATTAAAAATTTTGGTTGGGGTGACCTCGGAGCATAATTAAACCTCCGAATAGTCTATGCCAAGACTACACAAGTCAAAGCTAACCAGTATCTACAATTGATCCAATAACCTGATCAACGGAACAAGTTACCCTAGGGATAACAGCGCAATCCTATTCCAGAGTCCATATCGACAATAGGGTTTACGACCTCGATGTTGGATCAGGACATCCTAATGGTGCAGCAGCTATCAAGGGTTCGTTTGTTCAACGATTAAAGTCCTACGTGATCTGAGTTCAGACCGGAGTCATCCAGGTCGGTTTCTATCTATTTTATATTTCTCCCTGTACGAAAGGACAAGAGAAATAGAGCCCACTTCACAAAGTGCCCTCCTTCCATAAATGACCTAATCTCAATTTAACAAAAGCTCATATACACGGCCCAAGAACAGGGCTTGTTAAGATGGCAGAGCCCGGCAATTGCATAAAATTTAAGATTTTACAACCAGAGGTTCAACTCCTCTTCTTAACACTATGTTCACAATAAACCTCCTACTTACCATTTTACCTATTATAGCCGCCATAGCATTTCTCACACTCACCGAACAAAAATTATTAGGCTACATACAATTACGTCAAGGGCCCAACGTTGCAGGTCCTTACGGACTATTACAACCCTTTGCCGACGCAATAAAACTCTTTACCAAGGAACCCTCAAAGCCTTCAACCTCCACTACTTCCCTCTATATTATTGCGCCAGCTCTAGCCTTTTTCATCGCCCTCCCTAGAAAATCCAAAAGAAATCACCTTCTCTTAAGGATAAATCTGTCTCTTCCTTTCCTAATTCTAATTCCTTTTATTTCTTTTTCTTGTCTTCCCTTTACTGGCCAGGACTTCTAGTATAATATGGTGTGGTAACATCTTTTCTTGTTTCTGACTTTAATATGAATGCTTCTAAAGTTTTGTCATTGAGCATGATGTTTTAATTTCTATCAGACTGAGACATTTCCTTCCAGGCTTTCTTTGCTAAATACTTTGTTCTGTTTTTGTTTTTTAAACTATGAACGAGTACTGGATTTAATGCAAAACTTTTTTCCTCCATCTATTGCGATTTTTAGATGTTAATCACCAAAGAGGGTAACTCCTCTTTGTCATGATTTAATTATTTTTTTGAGACAAGGCCTTGTTCTGTCACTCAGGATGGAATACAGTGGCATGATTACAGCTCACTGTAACTTTGAACTACTGGGATCAAGCAATCCTCCTGCCTCAGCTTCCCAAGTAGCTGAGACTACAGGCACACACCACCATGCCCAATTTTTATTTTCATTTTTATTTTGTGAAGATGGGGTCTCACTATATTGCCAGGGCCAGTCTCAAACTCCTGGCCTCAAGCCATTCTCCTGCCTCAGACTAATGTCTTTTTTCTTGGGGGGTAGGAGGGAAGACCTGATTACAAATTTAATTTCATTAACTGTTACTAACATATGTAGGTTTACTAAGTCAAATTTGGTCACTTAGATTTTTTAGAAAATTTTCCACTTTGTGTTTCAAATTTGTTGACATAAAACTATTCATGGCATTTTCTTATTATTTTGAAGCTCTATGGTGTTTGTAGTCAAATTCCTTTGTTTGGTTCCAAATATTGTTTATTTGGGGATTTAAAAATATTTAGTCTTGCTAGTTTATCTTTTGTTACTGAACCAACTTTGATATGCTTTTAAAAATGACAGGTTATTTTATTTTCTCCCTTGTCCTATTTTGCATGCCATATTCATAATATATAGAATAAATCTATAGGAGTCCTATAGATCTTTTCAATAGATAATGTAGATTTTAGTATTTGTTGGCATTACTGTAAAATACACATATACAATTTAAGAGTATCCTTTATCTCAAAGTTATGTGGTTATTGTAGAGTTCCAGGAGTTTCCATCTCTAATTTACATGGAGAGATACATGGGTTCTTTTCTTTTTTTTTTTTGACACGGAGTCTCGCTCTGTCGCCCGGGCTGGAGTGCAGTGGCCAGATCTCAGTTCACTGCAAGCTCCGCCTCCCGGGTTCACGCCATTCTCCTGCCTCAGCCTCCCGAGTAGCTGGGACTACAGGCGCCGCCACCTCGCCCGGCTAGTTTTTTGTATTTTTAGTGGAGACGGGCTTTCACCGTGTTAGCCAGGATGGTCTCGATCTCCTGACCTCGTGATCCACTTGCCTCAGCCTCCCAAAGTGCTGGGATTACAGGCTTGAGCCACCGCGCCTGGCCCTGCGTTCTATTCTTAATGTTTCAAAAATGGAATGCTGTTGCTGCAGGAAACATTACTCTCATCCAGAGCCAACTGATTTAGGGATATTATAAATTTAATTTTTTTAACTTCTTTAATAGTTCTAAGGCATTGCTAGGATTATACATTTTTATATTTTAAATGTGCTTATTTACGAAATAAGAATGTATGGAAAGCATGTACAACAGTGTCTGCCACCTATGTATTATTACTTATTTTCTCTTTCATGTGGGGATTTAAATATTTTATGCATACCTGAAAAGTCATATGCTCTTAAACCTTTATTTGGCTAAGGTAAATATGGTGAAAAACTTTCATTTCTAGTCAAAGGGAGGAACTAATCTTTTTTTACCTTTTATAACTTAAAATCTTAGTGAGAGTATTTTATTTTACTTTATTTATTTTATTTCAGACAGTCTCACTGCACTCCCAGGCTGGAGTGCAGTGGCATGATCGTGGTTCACTGCAACCTCTGCCTCCTGGGTTCAAGCAATTCTCAGGCCTCATCTCCCAAGTAGCTGGGATTACAGGCATGTGCCACCACAACTACCTAATTTTTGTATTTTTGATAGAAAACACAAAAATATTTCTGATTTCACCATGTTGGCCAGATTGGTCTTGAACTCCTGACCTCAGGCGATCTGTGCACCCTGGCCTCCCAAAGTGCTGGGATCATAGGCATCAGCCAGGAAGCCTGGCTGTAGTGAGAGCTATTTTTAAACTGGAAGTAATTAAAACTGTGTTAATTTAAAAACAATTGTCTTCAATATCTATACTCGAGACTGGCCAAATTAAAAATATACTATTTATCTACAGTCTCTCTTCTTGAAATACTTGAATAAAATAAATATTCCCTCTAGAAATCAGCACTAAAGCACCATTTCCACAAGGAGGCCTAACATTAAGCTAGAAAATTAACAGCTGGTTTAGTTTCAATTCAGTTGACAGGCAGATGTAAAGAGTTGCAGCGTAATTAGAAACACTGTCTGCCAAGACTGTTCACGCCCCACTGGGTTTCCTTTCAACCCTCCAGAGACCTCCCAGCTCCATCTCCCAGTGGAATCCTCTGGTTTCTTCTGCCAATTACTAAAGGGCACTGTAAGTTTTAATAACTTCTGTGAACCACTTAAGAATTCCACTGAAATTATTTTCTTATCCAAACATTTTATTTAGACATTTTAGTGATGCGTTAATGTATTTCCTTCAATGTTTTAGTCCTCAAAGTTTTAAAAATAATGAAAAAAAGTGACTTCCTTAAAGTAAAATCGAACTTACCAGTGCCCCACTTTCTGAGGGGTGGCTTGGGGCAAGGGCAAGTAATAGAGAAAATTACAGGGGTGCTTCAGCATCGCAGCAATCAGAACAGGCTTTTGTCATGTCTAAAACACAAGTCGTGACGTCTCAATAGAAGACCAACCTCATAAACACAGTGCCATCAGTTAAAAGGCAATTTCCTCATATAAATCCAAATGACATCACTGAGGACAGTAAAAATAATTAAGATCCAGTCCTTACTCTCAGGAGATTCAATTGCAATCTATGAGAGAGGCAGACTGGCAAAAAACAGATCAAAATATAAGTACTACATAGTACTGGGAATAGCTACCATCCAGCGGAGGGAGGAAGAAGGCATGGTGGTAGGCCCCTCTAGTCCCAACTATTCGGGAGGCTGCAGTGAACCTGGGCGACAGAGCGAGACTCCGTCTCAAAACAAACAAACAAAGGCTGCGATAAAAGTATATAATTTTTCATTTCACGTGTGTAGTGTGTAGACGTTATTTTAGCTAAGAGAAATGAATATAAGTTAAAATGTAAGTAACATTCAAGAAAATTGGGTCAAAAATATTTTCCCTCTTGGCAAAAAATTTTGTTACCCATCACTCTTTTAAGACAGCTTTCAGCCAGTTAACAGTTTCTGGTTAAGAAACAGTTTTGTCTGATTTGTTGGAGTAGTACAGTTCTGTGAATTAATTTCCACTACAGCAACACGTGCATTGCCCTTATGAGATGCTTATCTCAACATGAACCAAACTGCTGAGCAGGGGGAATCTGTGCCAAACTAGCTGATGTTTACTTTGCGCACAGCGATATTTGGAAAATAAATCCCTCTTTTTTCCTCTTTAATCTTTTAATGTTTGTCTTGCAATACATTTCATAGCACATGGAGGGACCGCCAGTGAAGTGAGGCACAGATCATAAATCACCACGGTTTTGAATTCCTAGGTGATGAGAGCCGTAATTCGCTTGTCAGCTGTTGGTATAGAACCATTTTTAAACGGCATGTTTTGGAGACATCTTGATAAAATAAGAACTGGAGTTCTAAAGTCGCAGTAACATATTCACGAGCCGAGAACTCTACACGGTAGGATGAATTTTGCTCACTCGTTTGGAGCCGGCAACAAAGCAAACGCAGCCGCGCCATTGCCATTTGTTTTCTCAAGTCTCCTACGAGAAGGGGCTCGGGCGGGGCTTTTCCACTCCTCTGCAAATTCTTTATACTTGAACACGTCATAACAAACATATAGGCCAAGACATTTGGTCGTGGCATTAATAGCTACAGTGTTTCTTAAAAATAAAAAGTTTAAAAAGTTTCTGAAAAGAATGTAGGCGAGCCAAGCTCGTTTCTAAACGACCCCAACACGACTCTGGGGAGCAGGGCGCCGCTGAATGCCCGCGGACGGCTGGGTGCGCGCCGCTCGCTGGCGCGGTGACACCTGCTGCGAGTTTTCCAGCATTTCCGTATCGCTAGGAGCCCTGTAGCCTGACGCTCCGGGACAGCCCGGCTTCCCCCACCCCAGGGGCAGACCACCCGGGAAAACAACTAAAACTCGGCCTTGGACTGCCCATCAAGGGAAGCCAAACCAGGCGCAGCTCTCCCGACCTCCAGGAGCAAAGAGCAGGAGGATCAATATTCCAAAAGTTTCTCACAAATTTCCCGAGCTCCCCACAACTTTCCAAAGAATCCTAAAAGAATCCCACGGGGCTGGGAGCCGCACACCGGCCGGGGCTCGGCTTCCCAGCTCCGCAGTCCCAGCCCGCCGGGCTCGCCCGGGAGCTCCGCTGCGCCGCCGACCCGCCCGTCCCCGCCCCGCGCTGCCCTCAGCCCCTGCGCCCGGCCTCCGGGGCGCCCGGCCCGCCTTACCCCGCTCTGCCGCGGCGGCGACCCGGGCGCGTTCCTCCCAGCTGGGCTCCCGGCCTCTCTGAAAAGAATTCCTTTCACACGTGCGGTGCCGCTTCACGCGTGCGCCCCGCGCCAGGGCCCGGCCTCCCCGCCCTGGTCGCCATCCTTGCAGCCCCAGTGTGCGCTGCGCCCGGCGCCTCCACGCGCAGCCCAG
>NC_045455.1:94272962-94283524 GCF_002776525.5 Piliocolobus tephrosceles
ATTCCGCACCGTAGCCCGCGCGCACGCTCAAGCCTAGCGCCTGCCTCCCCATCGGCACCCGCGCCGGCGCTCCAGGTGCGGACGCGGGGCTCTTCCCTGCCGCCCACACGCTCCGGGGCGCGCTGGCGCGGGACGCGAGGGGAGGGCCGAGGGCTCTTGGGGCCGTCCCGACCCGCTTGGCCGGCGCCCACCGCACGCAGATGCTCCAGCCCGCGCCCCGCTCGCGCCTGTCCCGGGCCCCGCAGGCCCCGCGAGGCAGCTGCTCTCCGGGGCTCCCAGAGCCGGGGCGCGTGGGCATCGGGCCCTAGGTCTCGCCCGTGTGCAGCGTGGGTGCTGTCGGGGAGCGGCGCCGCGGCGGGCGGGAGGCTATAAATAGCGGCCGCGGTCCGGCTTCCGGTCAGACACACTTAGTGGAACCGGCGGGCGCGCGGATGCTTGTTGTTTTTATTTTTTTTTTTTTTAATTTATGAAAAAAGAGGTTTACTTGACTCACAGTTCCACGGGCTGTACAGGAAGCATAGTTGGGAAACCTCAGGAAACTTCCAATCATGGCAGAAAGCCAAGGGGAAGAAGGCACATCTTACCATGGTGGAGCAGGGGCTAGAAAGAGCAAAGGGGGAAGGGCTACACACTTTTAAACAGCAAGACCTTGAGCGAACTCACTCACTATCAGGAGAACAACATGGGGGAAATCTGCACCTGTGATCCAATCACTTCCCACCAAATCCCTCCCCCAACATTGGGGCTTACAATTCAACATGAGATTTGAGTGCAGACACAGAGCCAGACCATATCACTTGCAGTGTTTCTCCCTGTTGTGCTACGTATCAGGACTATTGAAATTTTAGACTTGGCTTTAACAATACATTAAATTTAATTCAGTTACTTGTATGTTGAAGAGATTTTTCAGGTTGGGTAGCTCTGATCCAGAAGATGAGACCAGATTTAAATTAAAAAAAAAGTCAATTTGCATTACCAAGTTGCTAAAATCTAAATTTTAAATGTTAATTTTTTAAATTAAATTTGTGTTATTCTATTTTATTTAAAGCTGAACATTTTAAAATGCAAAATAGGTGCTATTGTCATTGTTTTTTGATCTGAGTTTTATAAACCTAATTATATTTATTCGTTCAGAAAATATTTATTAAGTGTCTCAGTTCTAGGTGCTATAGATTCATCAATAAACTCAACAGACACAAATATTTGGTAGTTTCATTCACAGTCACCAATAATATTCATTATTTCAATATTTAGCTATTTAAGAAAATCACTAATATAATGTGCATTCCAGAATGAAAGAGGAGAGAGGAGGGGAACAAAACTAAATACCAATCTGTACTTTCTATATTTATACAAATTTCATATACTAAACAATTATATGTAAATAGAGGTACCATTGTAACCTTTAATTTAAAACAATGTAAAAATGTATAATGAGGTCCAGTACATGATAATTCTGAATAATAATTTAAATAATTTATACCAAGTAGTTATAGTGGTTGGTTTAATGACTGAAATTCTGAAAGACTTATGGGAATACATGCCTATAATTTATGAGATCTGCCACACTACCAGCCTTATTGTTTTTCTCATTGGTAATATTCATGAAGTCACTGGTAATTGTTTTTTAATCAGAACTTGTTTCAATGCGCTCGAGACTTGGCCCGGCCTGAGGTGACCGGGAAGGTGTCCCCGCGGGTCAGTCTCTCCATCTGGTCCTGGAGATGCCAGGGCGAGGCCTAACTTGCTTGCTGGTGCCCAGCGAAGATGTTAACGTTTTCTGTTCCCTTCAGGGTGGTTTTACCACGCTTGAGAGGGACGCCTACCGGGAGGGCCGCGGAGCCAGGGCGGCATCGTCCTTGTCTGTTGTCTGGGCACAGTCTAGGGAGGCCGCGGGTCCCCTCCCTGTCCCCCAGGGTCTGGATTGGGGCTTGGCCAGTTTGGGATATTAACAAGTATCGGTGGACTCCATTTCGGTGATCATTCTACAAGCTGAAACGGTTCCAAAATCACCTTCATCAGTAGTAAGTTTATTCCAGGAATGTGGCAAAATGCAAGTCTGATAGTTTTCATGTCTCCAAGGAGCAGCTTCCATCGGTTGCCTTCATTAGCGTTTAGATCTACTCGGCTTAGCAGTCGGCTTGCCCTGAAGAATGCGCTTGTTCTGCTGAGATCTGAATTTAAAGTTATCCCAAGGAGGAAAAACTAAGCCCTTAAAGGCGCTTCTAAAATGTCTTCTCCCTTTGGGAACTTTGCGGTGTATGTATGGAGTAGCTAGTAGTTATGGAGACTTAGTTTCTTGTTTTTAATTGGAAAATGCTACCTTTGAAGGTCTTAAAATACTTGAGTATTTTTCTCATTTAAAACATTTTATCTGAGAAGCACAGGAATAGTTTCTGGGTTTTGTTTTTTGGTCGATCACAAAAGCACTAGAAATTGTTAATATTTGTAGTATGTTTGCCAAATGCTATTATTGGTATTCTGAGGATAAAAATGGAAATATAGTAATAATTTAACATTTTTTATTAAAATAGATTTTAAATTATATTATGTAATTCAAACAAATATTTTACATGTATGTTCACGCAAGCATTATTTACTGTAGCCAAAAGGTGTCCATCAATGGATGAATGGATAAACAAAATGTATTGCATACCTACAGTGGAATATTATTCAGCCTTAAAAAGCAAGGAGAGCCACATCACATTCTACAACGTGGATAAACCTTGAATACATTATGCTAAATGAAATAAGCCAGTCACAAAAGTCACAGATACTGTATGATTCCACTTACATGAGGTACCTACAGCAGTCAAAATCATAGAGACAGAAAGTAGAAGTGTGGTTACCAGCAGCTGGGGCAGTGGGAAATGGGAAGATAGAGTTTCTTAGGTATGGAGTTTTAGTTTGGGAAAATAGAAATAGTTTTGGAAGCAGATGATGGTAATGGTTGCATAACAATGTGAATGTACTTAATGCCACAGAACTGTACACATTAAGAAAGATTAAATGGTAAATTAAAGGTTATGTATATTTTACTACCATAAAACAATTTTTAAAACGGTGTTGTGTAAAGACCAGCAGAACTAAGAAGCTAGCAGTTTCTTTACACTTGTCATACTGTACAATTTCTAGGTACACAGCTAAGATGTTAATCTTAGGGCTTCATGTTTAGTTGTAACAGTTGTTTCCTTCTCATTTGGTTTCAAGAAAGACAGTATTTAGGACAATTTCAGGGAGAAATATGTGTATATGTAGATATATGTCAAACTGATTAGTGCTGAATTCTCAATCGACGGGTCACATTTCCACATTCTAATAATATTTCTAGCAAAGAAAGGGACACAGTGAAGAGAGAATTGCCCGCGTTGTCATGGTCTCTCTTTGAGCCTAGAACGCCTAACACTTGGGTGTAGAGACTCAGCCTCAATTCGCTTTCTTGCAGCCACTGAGATGTGCTTGCCTGGGGTGCCCCCTGGCAGGCAGGGCTGGAACTGCTTTCCAGTACCCACACGGACTGTGAACGAATCTTTGTGCTTTGTGTACAGAATGGAAGTTCAACAAATATTTGTTGAATGTATATGTCCTTCCTATATGCGGCAGCCCAGAGCAAACGTGGTAATCTTGTGTGTGTTCATGTGAGAGCAGAATTTAATGGTGCTTTTCTTTAAGCACCAAAGTTTAAGATGCATGAAAAAACTGTACCTCCATTTTTTCCTTTTCGTTTACAATTACTTGTATAAGCTGGGCACGGTGGCTCACACCTGTAATCCCAGCACTTTGGGAGGCCAAGGCGGGCGGATCACGAGGTCAGGAGATCGAGACCATGGTGAAACTCTGTCTCTACTTAAAAAATACAAAAAATTAGCCAGGTGTGGTGGCGGCACCTGTGGTCCCAGCTATTCGGGAGGCTGAGGCAGGAGAATGGCGGGAACCCGGGAGGCGGAGCTTGCAGGGAGGCGAGATCGCTCCCCTGCACTCCATTCTGGGAGACAGAGCGAGACTCCGTCTCAAAAAAAAAAAAGAAAGAAAGAAAAAAAGAAAGAAAGTAGTGTATGCTTGTGTGAATTTTTGTTTTTAACTTTTGATGAGTGCCCTAACAAAGACTACACATTGGGAATACAAACTCCAGAGCAATGGAAACAGTGACACTTTTGTGGAGGGGTCCATGTGGCCGTTCAGGTGGTTATGAACACAGGCGAGCGCCCCTGCCCTACAGTGGGAATCCCCAAGGCACGGGCGGATTCAACCTCTCGCAGTGACCTCTTGTAAGACAGCAGATGGCAGCAGAGAGAGGCTTTGCACATCCCTGCAGGTTCTAGTTTGCAGAAACGGCTTCTGAGTGACCCATCAACCGATTAGAACATCAAGTGGCAAAAAGAGCCCTTGATAAGTTATTTCGCTTCTCAAAGAAACCGAAAACACCAAACTAATCACTAGTCTCGTTTTTTTTTTTTTTCCTGGCAAAAGCCTGCTATCTTTCATGATTTAGCTTTCGTGAAATTGCTCCTGAAGACCCCCAAAAGAAACAATTTCATGCCCTGAACTCTGTTCAGAGGCTTTGATGTGTCTATCAGGTCCAGCTTGCCACATCCTGTTTTGTGAAGTAACCACCTTAGAAACACACCTGCTGTCTGCACTGTGACCTCCTTTCAAAATCATCTTTGGTTCTTCAGAGGCCTAGAATAATGCTCTGCCCAAATGAAGATCTCCACAAATGTGTTTTTGAAATGGCTAATCAAATGGTGGATACACTTAGATATTTTTGCAAAAACACTTGACAGCCTTCCATAAATATCTCTACTATGAAATGGAAACTTGTGAATGAGATGTGGCTAAGTACATCTATCCTTGAAACTCCAAACTTGAATCATGATGTTAAGCTAGCAGGAAATTGTTGGTGGCATTCCTTATTCAACATTTTTATTGGCTTAAATGACCGTAGAGAAAGCATGCTCATTAAACTGACAGATGACATAAACTTGGAATGAATTGCTAATAAACTGAAGACAGGCTTCAAAAAGATCTGGATGCACCAGAAGGATGAGCCCAAACCAGCAAGATGAAATGTAACAGGGAAAATGCAAAGCCCTGAATTTAGGTTAGAAAAATAGGGGCAGGAAGGGTAGACTTTGTGAAAAATGGGAGACAATGCTACTATCTCTTAACAAGGAGATGGTTCAGTAACATTCGATGGGACATTGCACATTGTTAAAAGAACAAATACCTGTACATGCTGACATGAAAGGATCTCCTTTTTGTTTTTGTTTGTGGGTTTTTTGTTTGTTTTGTTTTTTTGGAGATGGAGTCTCCCTCCGTTGCTCGGGCTGGAGTGCAGTGGTGCAGTCTTGGCTCACTGCAACCTTCACCTCCTGGATTCAAGAGATTCTCCTGCCTCAGTCTCCCAAGTAGCTGGGACCACAGGCATGCGCCACCATGCCCAGCTAACTTTTTTTTTTTTTTAGTGGAGAAAGGGTTTCCCCATGTTGGCCAGGCTGGTCTCAAACCCCTGACCTCAAGTGATCCACCCACCTCGGCCTCCCAAAATGCTGGGATTACAGGCGTGAGTCACCACACCCGGCCAGACCTGGAAGGATTTCTAAGACGTATTACTAAATGGGAAACTATCATAGAAAAAATGATGTAAGAAATGCAAACCACCATGGTCATGTATGTGTTGTGTGTCTATGTATGTAAGTATTAATATATTCAATTTCACAGGGGAAAAGACTGGAAGGACGTAATTCAGATGTCAACACTGAAACTTCCAAGCATGGGAGTGAAATGAGACTTTCACTTTTGCTTTCATATACTCCTGTATTATGTAAGTGAAAATGTATTTATATACTCTACAAAAATCACATTGGTTGCCTTTTCATTTTGAAATGAGCAAAAGTGATAGGGCTGTTAAAAAGCTAAGTCACTTGAGCAGTAATGTGGCGTCCAGAGCAGTGGTCCCATGGCTCAGCCATGTTGGGGGCTGCACTGAGGACAGGGCGCCATCTACCTTCTAGGAGGACACTGTGGACTGGAATATTGTTCCTGCGTGATGGAGGCTCCCAGCACAGTTACTGCTGCTTGACTCTCAGAGCATGTGTTTTCTTAGGGAAGCTGAAGGCAGCCTGTATCTAGTAGGGCGGTATGCAGTCGTTGCTTAATGCTGAATGTGTGTAGGAATGTGGGGCTGTGGAGCAGGAGGATCAAGTCGAAGCTGGGATCTGTTATTCTCAGCTATTCGAAGCTTTCTCAAGTGGAAAATAGACTGACTTTGGGTCCACCAGAGGGCAGAACAAATGCTGGAGCTCAGATGCTAGAATTCCATCTTAAAACCATGAATCCTCACAGCGGCCTGCGTGTCTGTCCCAGCCACGCCCTCCTTGGCCCCATCTCCCCCTTTCTCACCCTGACTGTCTGCCATCCTGGCCTTTCCCTCTCACTGGGATGCTTCCCTAAGAGACCCGTGTGTTTGCTGCCTTGTGTCCTCCGGATCTCTTAGCAGAGGCCCTCCCTGACCACCCCATGTTAGTTATATTGCAATTTCCTGTTTCCCTCATGATGTCTTATTTTCCTCCATTTAAATTACCTGCAGCAGGTACCACCTACAGGGATCTGTTGAGAGTCCGCCTCCTTCAATATGAAGCCTGAGGTTTGGTTTTGTTCCCAGCTATGGCCCCAGCCCCTAACAGTTCGTGGCACTCAGTGAATATTGCCTGGGAAAACGAATCGATAGCCATGTGCAGAAATGGAACAGCGTCTCACCAAGTTGGGGTTTCCCCTGGACCCCGTGAACACTGGGGCAGCTGGGGTGTTCCTGCTATGCCCGTTACTGGCTTCAGGGATCAAATGCACCAGAGGACTGTAGAAGTGCAGTCCACATGCTCTGTGTGGTAGGACCAGCCGCTGTTGGCCTCTGCACATGATCTGTTACCTCTCTGAGCAGCGCCTTCCTGCTGCCCTCAGCGGGAAAAGCACTCTGACAGCCTAGGACTTCCGAGTGCTGCTGTGAGGTGCAAATGAGGTAACATGGGAAAAGCGTTTGGTGAGATGTATGGAAAGTGCAGAGACCCTGACCGGGTGAGTCAATGGTCTTCTTCGTTACTCTGTTGACCTTTCTTTAACCGCGGAGTCGCATAGCTGTCACCACCTTATCCTTTTTTGCTGCTGTATCTGCCCCCAGCCATTCCTCTCCCGGCTTATGTGGCTAGACTCATCTGCCCGTGCTGCAGTTACTCCAGGCTTTGTGTAAATGTGCATTTTTTTCCAGCCCCCAGTTTATCAAGCTTTGCTTGAGTCACTTGTATCTGAAATACCTTTCGTCACCCTTCCAGCTTGGGATCTGTCTAGTGGAAAACAGATGAGAGTCACATGTTAGCCAGTGCTTTACTATGTGGAGAACGTTTGCATACATTATCTTATTTCATTGCCACGAACTTGGGAAAGATTCAGGAAACCCGTTTTAAGATGAGGACACTGAGGCCAGGGTGAGTGAGTGAGCTTTTACCCACCTCTCAGATGCTCTCTAGTTGTCAGAGACCAACCCGGGGGGGTGGCTCAGGCCCCACCCCTGCAGCATACTCCTTGGGGCCTCCCAAGTGGGCCTGACCTGCTCACCCAGCTGTGACTGTCTTTTGATGGATGCCCCTTCTGGAAGGTTGTTTGAGACCATGTTTCCCAGTTTGTTCGTGAATCTCACGCAGGCGGAGGGAGCAGTGAGGCTGTACCTGCTGCTCATAAAAAGCAGAGCTTGTCCAGGCCGAGGGCTCGGCTGCGGGGGAGGCCGCTTCCACAAGGCTTTTTCTTGCTCGGTACAAAGTGCAGACTGATGCTTTGAGATAGAGTCAGGATGATCATTTTCAGAGCTCAAGCTCTAATTTCCAGGAATGTGACCAGACCTCTCTGTCCATTCTTACCAGTGGTTGAGAGCAGCCCGTAATTATTTTGGCTTGGTCTTTTAATAGCTTGAGAGTAATAATCTACATAGCTTGTAGGAGTGAATGTGCTTATTTTAAAAGGTCTGTGTTTTTTGATGTTGTTGTTTGAGACAGGATCTTGCTGTCGCCAAGCTGGAGTGCAGTGGCACAGTCACAGCTCACTGCAGCATGGACCTGCTAGGTTCAAACAATCTTCCCACCTCAGCCTCCTAAGTAGCTGAGACTCCAGGCACATGTCACCACACCTGCCTGGCTAACATTTTTATTTTTTGTAGAAACAAGGTCTCCCTATATTGCCCAGGCTGGTTTTGAACTCCTGGGCTCAAGTGATCCTCTTGTCTCAGCCTCCCGAAGTGTTGGGATTATAGGTGTAAAAGCCTCTGCAGCCTGCTTAAAAAGTCCTATTTTCACAGTCTATGTGCAGAGCATTTTGGAAGTCAGGTAGAAACCATTTCCCATTTTCTGTTACCTGGGTGATAGTTGATTGGTTTTTGTTCTTTGAAATCCATTTTAAAAGTGTATGGTCCTCTATGAAAATACTTCTAATTATTGGTGTGGGAAATGCTTTGAAATCCTTGGATGGAAAGCTTGTACCATGAAAGAACAGAACCGTTGGTGGGGTCTCTGGGAGAGGCTCATGAGGGCCGGGCAAGCCGGTGGGGGCAGCAGTCACTCCCATGGGGACAGGCTGACCTGGCGGGCTTATTTCCCATGGAAGTGGGCACTGAAGAATAAAAAGCAGTTTCAGGCCAGGTGCGGTGGCCCACGTCTGTAATCCTTGCACTTTGGGAGGCTGAGGCAGGGGGATCCCTTGAGTCCAGGAGTTCGAGACAAGACTGGGCAATATAGTGAGACCTTGTTTCTACAAAAAATGAAAAAATTAGTGGAGCGTGGTGGCACACTCCTGTGGTCCCAGCTACTTGGGACGCTAGGGTGGGAGGGTCACTTGAGCTTGGGAGGCAGAGGTTGCAGCGAGCCGAGGTCGTGCTATGAGTGACATTTTGAAGGTCTACTTTTGCGATTCATCCAGGAGCTAAATGGGTCACATCCACCCAACTCAACGTTCCCCAAGGTATGTTTTCAGTCCACATGCCACATTGTCCATAGACTGATATGCCTCAAAAACCCAGTAGAAGTGGGCATAGGGTTGGGTAGAAATCATCTGCCTCCTTTCCGTCCCCTCCAATCTTTCTGGTGACAGAAGCTTTTCCGTAACTGAGGCAGAATGGGGGCAGACACCCTGGCAACTTACCCATTTGTGTTATGAAATATAAAACATTAATGTACTTATATAAAAATAGTGATAGATGAAATTAAAATTTGCTGTTCTATTAGAACTGTATTAGAGTTTAAATTATTATAGAGATTATATTTTAATGTTTTAAAAGTATTTGATACATTACAAAATTATTTTAGTTACAAGCATATCATTAAAGCTATTCTTTATTATTACAAAATGCTTTCACAATGCTATTCTTGACAACAGGAAAATACTTACCCTCACTGAAGTATGTGGAGTACCATTTTTTGGAAACCATGTCAAGCATAATGGCAATATTCAGGTTCAATCTTCCTATAAATCTGCTCAATATTTATCTAAACCTTAGCTTCTATTCTTTTCACGTTACTAGTTATATTTTCACTTAAAAAATCGGAGGCTGAAGGGGTAAGCAAACAAACTTTTCAAGTAGACATAGCTCATCTTTAATCAACAGAATTTAGAGTCCAGTCTTTCCAAATCTGTTTTTTAACAACAGAAACTCCTCCCTCCCCTGCCCCATTTTGTCCTCCCCATTAAATGGTACCGTGTCAATAAAATTCCCAAGCGACCCCTTTAAATCAGCGTTCCTTCTGATGCTGGCTGCCATTCACCACAGTCATGGAAAAGGGAGATGTGTTGGACAGGTCTGTCATTACAGGTAGTAGTTGGTGGTACATCCAGTCTGTGTTTCTTACACAAAATTACATCTAAATATTTGACATGAGGCCATTTGCTATCATAAGCCATCACTAAGAACTTCTAGTCTGTCTCACTCGATTGAGGCTGCAATGTTGTTAGGTGCTATGACCACAATGAATGCAACAGACAGCCTCTCAGCTGCCCTGCGAAGTATTCATAATCAAAAGGCCATATTTCAAATTAAATCATAGTAGATAATGACATACCATTTACATATCACAATCTGAGTCTCTGAAACACGGGGAACGTATAATGGTATCCAGAACATCTTTACATCAAAATAATCTATCATACTAAAAAGTTTTCACTTACAAAAAGTGTAACAGAGTTTAAGGCACTGGTAACTTTGTCCACTGTTAGAGATTAAAACTTCCAAAGCAGCCGGGCGCGGTGGCTCAAGCCTGTAATCCCAGCACTTTGGGAGGCCGAGACGGGCGGATCACGAGGTCAGGAGATCGAGACCATCCTGGCTAACACGGTGAAACCCTGTCTCTACTAAAAAATACAAAAATCTAGCCAGGCGAGGTGGCGGGCGCTTGTAGTCCCAGCTACTCAGGAGGCTGAGGCAGGAGAATGGCGTGAACCCGGGAGGCGGAGCTTGCAGTGAGCTGAGATCTGGCCACTCACTCCAGCCTGGGCGACAGAGCGAGACTCTGTCTCAAAAAAAAAAA